>NW_025886547.1:73332-103059 GCF_002878395.1 Capsicum annuum
AAATGAGAGGGTTGTTATGTTGAAATATGATGAATATAATGGTTGCATGAAAGAATGATGTGATATTGATGGCTTGCAAGTCGGGTATGACGATACCCTACTAAATAAGATATGTCATTGAATTAAATGAATTTTGATGCATTCATTTTACATGAGATAGGTGGATGCCCGAAGAAGGCGTTTGAGTGTAAAGGCTCAGGAAACCATGTTTGTCGACAGGGGCATTTGGTACCAGGCTAAGTGATCTTGTGTACTTGACTTTATGTCATTCCCAAATTGGGACTATGGTTAGGAGCCCAGGCTAATTGATCTTGGACACTACTATACTTTATAGGGTCGGGAGACCCTGCTGTGTGATCTTGTGTGTCTTCCCCTCACTTATACTCTAATCTCAGCGGCCACTGAGACTTAACAGTTGGTGTAAATATTACATGTAGGGTATTCCACCTAGCTCAGGTGCATTACATTGTTGTTGAAAACTATTACATTATACCCATGTGTTTTCAAATGATTTGATATGAAACTGCTTAATAATGGCTCTTACCTATATTTGGAAAAAAATATTATATTTTATTTTTGATTTCTCTGCGTACAAGTACTTTTGTATCGATCCCTTTTTCTCCCAGGTTTGGAGGCACAGTTTAGGGATCTAGATAACCAATAGATCTCTTCCAACAGATTTGCAGAATTAAGTCATGAGCCTTCTATATTCTAAAAGGCCTGATGTCTGTCAGTTCATTTATAATTTAGTAGTTTTGGGTCTACTAGGGCCTTGTCCAAGTTTTCAGACAGTAATTTGTTTCAGTTATGTATTAGATATTTTGCAGACGGTTGTTCAGATGTCGATAGATGTTGTATGACATTATTTCCCCTTTGTTGATTTTATTTGATTTATGACCATGTTTTCTGTAATATTGTGTATCTTTTGTATATATTATTATCATATGAATTATGTGCATGATTACCTGATAGATAAGGGTGTATCGGGCCTTCATGATTTGGAATGCTCGTTATGGCCAGGTCCCCGATTTGGGTCTTGACAAACTTGGTATCAAAGCACGGTTCATGGTCCTAGGGTGTCTGCAAAATTGCATCGGGTAGAGTCTTGTTTATGGGTGTGTAGCGCACCACACTTATAAGCAGGAGACTTCTAGGCATTTAGGAATGTCTCTCTTTGTTCATGTTCTAGTTCGTGCAATAGAGTCATAATGTTCCTCTTTCATACTCTAATTCGTGCTATGGTGTCACCCATACAAAAGTAATAAAAAAGTCATCCAAAATTCTTTCCTTACTCTAATGTCCTCAGATATGTCTCATTATAGAGATGATTCAAGTGCAGAAGTTTAGAATCTAAATGGTATGGTCCTTTCTGATTGAACCATATAAAAGTTAAAATTTGTGCAAGGACTTGAGAAGAGTCCATTAGTGCTTCAATGTGTATTTATTCTGATGCAAACATTGATCCTGATGGAATCGTGCTTTTCAGCTTGAGGTATTAATTACATTCAGTCCCCTTCAAATTTATGTTACAAATGTCTTGCTTAAGGGGGGATGATGTGTAGTAGAATATTGGAACTATATTTCGACCCGAGTAGTAGTATACGCTAAAGTGTTGTTTTCATGACCTATTGGTAGTGAAATTAGACCAAGAAGTTGGTGATGTGAAGTCACAAAGTTAGAAGTCAGAGCGAGGGTGACTTTTGTGTAAATGAATATTTTAGTTAAATAACCGATGTTCGAGAATGCTTTAACCCCTTATGATGATAGACTAATGTGGTAACTAGTAGTATGTGTGGATAGTATGGTAGTCCGTGGAGGAAGTGTTTGACTCCGATTTTATTTATATAGAGTAAGATGTGTATTCTTAGTTCATTGGATATTGCATACTAAATTTCTATCTCATGTAATCTTGTCATCAAGGTGTTGTTGAAAAAAATAAAGTCTAGTGAATCCGTGTGGGGCTCTTTCGATTCACTAGCATAGTTGACATGTCATTCATCTAATTTTCTTGTTCAAAATACAAAATCAAAGTCTAGTGAAGCCGTGTGAGGTCTATTTCGATTCACTAGCAGCTTGTTGTCCAACTTGTTATTCTTGAGTTGGTTTAATATATATATATATAGCTGAATCTATTTACATGACATTGAGTTGGTAAAGAGGTAATTCGTCCTTGTGTGTTAGTTTAGTAGAAGGTAGAGAAGGAGTTGTTAGTTAGGGTAATTTATCAGTTGCTTGAAGTGTTAAAATGGCTATATTAGCTAGTAAGTTGTAAGTACAGACTCATGGTTGTTTGTGGAATTTGAAGATAGTCTAAATGTATGTTTGGGTAAGTAAGTATGAGGTGAGAAATCCGTATAAGTAGAAAAGATTGTATGGGTTTATAATATAAGATTAAGGTTGATCATGTCTATTATGTAACTTTACCCCTTGACATTCTTTTCATTGGTAATTGCAAACTAGTACTACTTGTAAGAAGGTATGTAGTAATTTTTGAGGTGTTTGTATAGTATGTCCCAAATTTTATGGACTAGCATATTATGTTGCATTTTTCAGTAGTGATACAAGATTGGTACAGGACTATATGCTTGAATTTAATGTAGAATGTGGTGGTAAAAATAGTGGCATGAGATTAATGATGTATGTTTTGTGGAAAAAATTAGTAGGCTTGATGTGTTAAAATAGTACGTGCTAAAGAGTTATGATAAGGAAGACTGTAAGGTCAAAATCAATTATTTGTTGTTTGGAAGTTCTAGTGTAATAGTGTTTGCTGATGTCTATTTCATGGTATCCAAGTGAGAATCATGCGTAAGGTTGGGTTGTAAAATCATGTTTAGCACTAGACATTAAGTTTTGAACAATTGATGTCTATGAAGGTGGATGTGATGATTTCTTGGTTAATGATACTAGCTTTATGGAACTAATCTAATAGGCTTAAACGGTATATGCAAGAGCTTAAGTTTATTTGATTCGTAGTGAAGTATGATGTTGCATATATAATGTAGTAGTATGTCCAAGGTGATCTGAGGTTGCAGTATTTTCTAAGACTATTACACGTTTTGTGTGATGAGTGGCACCGTTGAGTTGCTAGGTGGAGAAAGACTAGTTAGATGGTATATGGTGTTCTAAATAGCCAAGTTAAGGAGTTTTGATTGATAGTGTTGAGCCTTTTTATATGATCTTGATTCACATAGTAGAGAGATGTAAGTTTGGAGTCGCGATATTGGTAGGCTATGTCGGAAGTAGTATGATTCATTGAAGGCTTGGTGATATCCACGCTAAGTGCTAGATTCTAAGTTTGAGTTTTTGAAGGTTGAACTAATAGAAATAAGAGTTAAAGCACTAGAGGGTGTGAACTCCGACTATGGGGCTACCCATGAAGACCCGAAGTTAGTAAGTGTGCAAGAATTATATGATGACTACTGGGTCTATAGAATGATAAAGTGTATCTCAGAAGGTAGTATTAACAGTGGGTTTTCCACTTTCAGGTGTAGTCATTCGGGTTAAGTGCCATGATTTGCGTGTATAGTAGTTTTCCAAACCCCAAAGTGCAGTGAGTGTACTTTAGTTTAGAGTCTAGTAAGGGATCTCCCAAACTTAATATGATGTCTTGAAGCTAAGGGGGAGATGATAGAGCGAATAACCAAGTCAGGCTTTCAGATTCTAGTAGTGATGTCAGTATGACATAGCACATAAGAAGGGAAGAGTGAGGCTCAACCCATTCCGGTCTCAGTATTTTTCAGTTATCCTAATACCTACTCATACCTCACGTTTCAGTTCCATGATCATAGTTCATGCTCATGTATATGATAGAAAATCACGTGCTCTTCCAAATTCCTAAATGAGGAACTTCAGTTCCTTCAGCCGTCGGAATCACATTCCATATGTTATGAACTCTAAATTGAGGTCATGCAGCTCATGACACATGTATTCATGCTTTATAGTGTGCTCAGTTCCCATAATTCATGCTATACTCTTTACGATAGGTGGAATATAGTTCATAGCCATGTATGCCCCAATTCAGATTTTTTTTCAGTAATAAATCCCGGATGTTGATTTGCTATTCCCCAGGCCTCAGTTAAGTGTCAAGTTTTATATAACATCCTTCCATGCTTCAAGATCTTATGTTCTAATCTTTAGTGACTCCTCTTTATGTAATGGTAGTGGTGATGATTAAATGTTTCTAGTTGGTGGAAGATCATGGTATGCTTATTTTAGATAAGGCCATAAGTGCGAAGTAAGGTTGGGGCCAAGTCTTTGATGCATGTGATGGTTAGCTGAAAGGTGTGTGTGTGTGTGTGTGTGTTCTTGGGGTAGAGTGAAGGAGCTATATCGATAGATGGTTAGTAGAATATGTGAAGTGTGTCTTTATGAGTGTTTACTTTAAAGTTCATATATGGTTATAGAGATAGACTTTAATGACATGTTGGAATATTTGTTAAGGAATGCTATATGCGCTAGCGACTTCGTAGTAATAGTTCAGAGTTAGCCATTGAAATGGTAAGGCATGATAGGCTTAGGGTTTGATCTTTTAAGAGATATAGAAGGTGGAATCTTATGGTTTAAACTTGTATCGTGGAGTGGCATGTAGTATTTTGCGAGTCGGAGTTAGGCCACGGTGGAGAGGATTTAAGTTACTATAGATATTAGTAGAAAGATTTATAAATGCAAATACGAGAACAAATAAGTTGGATCAAATGAATGTGGTATCTACGGGTAATAGTACAGTTAAGGGAGTATTCGAGGAGTGTGCTAATCTTTAAAGTAAGAAGTCGCATTGACTAAGGCCTGGAAATTCTATCCTAATTTATGAGTTATATGTCTATATTCCAGACTGCAGAGTAGTGTAAATGTTGTGATTTCCCTCAATTAGATGTCTTATGTAATCCATACCCAATATTCGTGGCTTCCTATTACTAGAACTTCTTTATAGAGAGTGTTGAAGAGATACTCCAGTTGAGTATAAGTGTCTGGTATAATTCAGATTAACAGTCGGGCAGACAAGTTACTATGGTTTTTCCACCTTTTCACCTAGTCCTACTATCTAAAGTCTCATGCGTATGGCCATTCCCAAGAGATAATCTATTCCAACCATATAAATTGTGAGTTCAGTTCATTCCAAGCATCATGTTTCAGATTCAGCTATCTATTCATGACTCGGTGCGTAAGAGTTCAGCGTATAATCTCAAAATTTTTCAAGTGTTTCAGCTCAGATAGTGTAATACCCTTGTACGATCTAACTCTTGATGTCTTATGATTCGTACTTGCATAAGTTATCACTTCCTAATTTCATTATGTATGATTGGATCATGAATATTTCAAGGGAATCCTAAATTTTCAGCACGAATCAACTTCTTGAAGCAAGAAAAGTCAAGTCAGCTCAGAATTCAGTTTCATTATAGAAGTTTAAATATTTCAGATCAGTTATGTCCTTTCTTAGAAGGCATATCATTTCTGCGTTATTCCATACCTTTAAGCTTCAACTAGTTCCTACCCATCATTCGGGGACGAATGATCCCAAGGGGGAGATAATGTAACGCCCTGCATTTCAGACGAGAATGAAAATCGTCATTTCCTTCACGTAAAGGTTCCAAAAGCCATAAATCCAATGCAAGTTTAGTGTGTTAAAAAATTATGTAGTGTGGAAACCTATTTGAGCATAAATTGAGATCATAGAGGTCCCCAAGCTCAAGGACAAGTTGAAAGTTTTCCTATCGTTCAAATTTTAGTGAGCGTTGAAACTTAGGTCAACTTCAATCGACCATTACTTTTTGTATATATTGAATTTGAGAGTCTAACATATATCAAATGAAAGGTATTCTAATTATCTTTCCAACGATACCAATTTCGTAAAACTATGACACTCGAGGAAGAAGTTATGGCTTCGTAAAGTGCAGTGTGTCGCGCAGCATAAGGTGTGCGATGTACACCCTAACTTATGCCATAAGGTGTGTGACGCACAACCTAATGTGTGCGATAAAGAGTGCTCCGCACAACCTATATAATGCGATAAGGTGTCCACCACATATATTATTACTCAAGTGACTTAAACACTCCGTTTTTGGGGCAAAATGGTCCTTTTCCCACCCTTATTTAGCCATAAACATGAAATTCATTTCCCAAATACCCCAAAATACACCTTAATTCATCAAAATTGATCAAGAACTCTCCTTAGGGTTTCAAAATAAAAACCCAATCAACTCAAGATTCAACCATGGGTTTTTGAACTAATTGCATATTTAGAATCCCCAGAACGTAGGCTTCAAGAACCACCTATCATCTTCGTATTAGAGGCACATGGGGTTATCTCAAAAATCTCATGGGCTTAAAAATTCATGTTTTAAAAATGGGGGTTTTGAAATTACGAATATGATTATGTTTTAAATATTTTATGATATTTATTTAGTCTTTAGGCCCATTCCTGAAGTGATTTGATATATGATATACGTATATGCATGTATTCTGAAAATATGTTAACTTGAGAGCATGAATTAAATGAAAATCCCTCTCTTGATAGGATTTTGTATTAAATCCTCATATGATGTGAATTATTTGAAATCATCTTGACAAGGATGACATGAAATTTTTTGAAAATGGTTATGATTTTTGACTTGAAATGAGAGGATTGTTATGTTGAAATATGATGAATATAATGGTTGCATGAAATAATGATGTGATATTGATGGCTTGCAAGTCGAGTATGACGATACCCTACAGAATAAGATATATGATTGAATTAAATGGAGTTTGATGCATTGATTTTACATGAGATAGGTGGATGCCCGAAGAAGGAGTTTGAGTGTAAGGACTCATCGCTAGAAACCATGTTTGCCGACATGGGGATTTGGTACTAGGCTAAGTGATCTTGTGTACTTGACTTTATGTCATTCCCAAATTGGGACTATGGTTAGTAGCCCAGGCTAAGTGATCTTGGGCACTACTATACTTTATTGGGTCGAGACACCCTGCTGTGTGATCTTGTATGTCTTCCCCTCACTTATACTCTAATCTCAGCGGCAACCGAGATATGACAGTTGGTGTAAATGTTATATGTAGGGTATTACACCTAGCTCAGCTGCATTACATTGTTGTTGAAAACTATTACATTATGCCCATTTGTATTTAAATGATTTTATATGAAATTGCTTTATAATGGCTCTCACCTATATTTGAAAAAAATATTATATTTTGTTTTTGATTTCTATGCGTACCAGTACTTTTGTATTGACCCCTTCCCTCCCAGGTTTGGAGGCACAGTTTAGGGGTCCAGATAACCAGTAGATCTCTTCCGACAGATTTGCAAAATTAAGTGGTGAGCCTTCTATATTTCGGAAGGCCTGATGTCTGTCAGTTTATTTATCATTTAGTAGTTTTGGATCTACTGGGGGACCTTGTCCCAGTTTTCAGACAGTAATTTGTTTAAGTCATGTATTAGAGATTTCACAGACGGTTGTTCAGATGTCGATAGATGTTGTGGGACATTATTTCCCCTTTGTGATTTTATTTGATTTATGACCATGTTTTCCGTAATATTGTGTATCTTTCGCATATCTTATTATCATATGAATTATGTGCATGATTACCAAATAGATAAGGTTGTTTCGGGCCTTCATGGTTCTGAATGTTTATCGCGGCCAGGGCCCCGGTTCGAGTTGTGACAGAGTTCTTTGAAGGCAAATATAATAATGAAAAAAGGAATGATACCGGAACAATTTGTGGGGCTCGTCAATTCTCCTTCAGTGGTTTATCCCACAGTGGTATGTATGTGTGTGAGAGAGACTTATGCTGCTCGAACTATCCAAAAATGCTACCATACCCTGTCGGATCAACCAAAAATGCTCCAGTAGTATCCGACATGCACCCGTTTACTTTTTTGAAGAGTCCGAGCAACACTAATGTGTATATGTATATTTGCATACATACCCGTTGAAAGTTGAAGTGCGGGTAAGGTGACACCACTATTATCAATAAAAATAAAAATATGAAAAGTATTTGCAGGTTTCCCGCTAAACCCCAGTCACCGTAAAGAACTTTCTTTAAACAAAAAACAAATGTTCTTTCCTATGTGTGGAACTGAGGTGTTTAGTAGTTCTATATTCATGGCATAAGATACTTATAGATTATATAGGGTGGAGAATGTATGCAAGCTTTTGCCTATTCAAGTCTCCCAAAATTCCTTTTAGTTATCTATGTCTCCAGTGGCACATAGGTGGGTTGGGCAATAGGAAGACAGACACAGAATATATGAAATTTCCTTATGCTTGTATTAGGAGGATAGAACGAGAAGCAATTGATATTGGACTGCAATTTTTAAATCTGAGAGGAAGCAATGTGAAGAAAATGAAATGGCATAATATACTATATGGTATGTGGGATGTTTGAAGAAATTCTTGGTGTAACTAGCTTTTAACAAAGATGAGTAGGTTTCCATATGACAAGAATTCACCTTTGTTTTAACCTCTGCTTTTCCTATTTCTCTTCGATGCTATGATTGTTTCGAAACACACAAAAGAGTGAACATAGTGATTTTACATTGTTAAGTCCATTATATTATCCCTTAAAGCACTCCTGATCAACTATTTGATTGCCCGTTTCACCCATTATTTAACTCATTTGTGATTGTGTTACTTGGCGACACCATTATACCATATTTGATTTTTATACTTTTTATTTTTATGTAGCCAAGTGATGCGGTTAGTTGACCCATTTTGCCAATGGATGCAAGGAGATCACGCGATGATAATGATCATAACGATATTCTTTGATTTCGTTGCATTTGTCTTGGATATTCAATTATAACGATGTAATTGTGTGGTTGGAGTGAATCTTAGAATATTGAAGGTTTTGTGTTTAAATTTGGTGTTGGAGTTTGAAGATAATAGTTAATGTTGAAAATTTAGAGATTGAAGATGTTAATGTTGAAAATTTAATTTTAAAGTTTAATGTTCAATGTATTTTTGATATGTTTGTCAATTACAATGTTTAATTACTCATGTTGTATTAATGATATATGAATTGAACAAATATTAGATTGTAGGTTATGCTTAAAGGAACAATTAAATTTGAGTTAAAATTAGAATCTATAATTAGTTATTGCAAATAGATGGGCCCTATTAATTTAAAAAAAAAATTGCGTAGTTTTTAAACCCCCGCAGTTTCTAAATAAAAATTTATTATAAAAAGAATTAAAATTAGAGTAACGGGGGCAACCCCCGCAAAATAACCCCCGCAAATTAATTATTGGGGTCGAAAAAAAATTGCCGCAACTTGTTTGTGACGGCTCGAATTGTGGGGATTTTGGGAACCCCGCAATTACATTTTGCGGGCCTTTTAAACCCCCGCAAACCTTAAAATTAATCCTAATTCAGTTTATATTTTACTGAAAATAGAATTATATCAATATTAAAACTCAAGAACCAAATCTATTAAAGAAACTAAGACTCCTTACTATCTATGCAATAGAACCAGGTTCAACTACGTGTTCCCTCAAGCTGTGAACTGCCAAGTCAATTTGTCAATTGTCATTTGCTTTATAAGTGTGTGAGTTACTATACTAGTCACTGCCTCTATTTAAACACAACTCTCCATAGAGACCTTCATTATATGAGACTTCTTACTTCATTGAACCTCTTGGATTTTCAGAGTTAAGTGAAATTCGTTTTTGAACTCAAACTCTCATGTCTTCATGTGTTGTGTTAAAACTCAACTACTACATCTCCACACATGATATTTATTTTGAGTTTATTAGATGCACAAGTTTTCCCTTTCCTGAATTCAAGCACTTTTGTCTTCGTGTATCAGTGGACTTGCAACCTTGATGTTGCACATTAGTGGACCAGCTTGATCAACACCTTTCATTTATTTGACAATCATTAAAACTTCATTGATCCTAACATATCAGATATTCAATAAACACTAGTAATGGAGTTAAGTCAGTAAGTTTTTTCATACCATTAGTTCAATTTAACCAAAGCTTCTATAGCCTACTTCCCTGAAAAGTATTTGCAAAACTCTATAATTCTTTGTTATTTTCATCGATGCACATAAAGATAACAATGATAATATCACATTAAATTACTATTAATATTATTGATATCACTCTCCAACTATAGTCATTATTTCATTTTTCAACATAGCGCGCTCGCACTTGAACATCTCCGCGATTTCCTGTTCTTAGCGGTTCCTGTCAGCATCACATCTCACTTCCCTCTCTTGTCTGATCTGCCCAAATGCTGAAAGTCCTTGCATTTCAATCCGTCATGCCACGGTAGATTGCACTGAGAACAAAACAATCTATGACAATTACTGAACAGTACTTATAAGGATAGTAGAATTTATGCGAACCCAAAAAAAGAGATTTAGACAGTCCTTAGGAACAATTTCTCTTCATAACTTTGGTTTAATTACAGCCTTACAACCAATATCTGGACACTTGACATCACAAACATTTTCTAGTACTATGTTTTTAGTAACATATTTGCCAATGCAGCCTATGCAGAAACAATGTGAACAATTGCCAGTCGCAAACATTTTTTTTTTTTAAGGGTTGTGTTGTATTAGCAAAAAAGGAGCAGAGGCTCAATACAACACTAAGCCTAGGTGAAACCAACACCTACAAAAGACTAGAAGCCTTACAAAATCAACTAGTACCTTCTAGGAGATGAAACAAACATGAAACTAATTAACTTAAAAAGAAATTAGCTCCATCATATTTACATCTAATGCTTGGCAGTTGCCATTTATCTAGCAAGAAAGCTCCTCTAGCTTGTCTCGGAAGAATGTTGTAAGAGTGAGTGATGAGAGTTTGGTTTGAGTTGGAGGCCATTTTTTCTAAGAAGTCTGCAACTTGATTTCCTTCTCTATAACAGTGTCGAACTTTCATCTGGACTTTGTTTTTGATGTTGTTGATAGAGTCTATCATCGGTTTGAGCTTCGTATTGGTTGCCCAACTGTTGTTGAGCATGTTAACTAAGTCCATAGAGTCGAGTTCTAGAGTATAATTGGTATGCCCGAATTGATAGCACCATTTAAGTTTAAGGTTGCAAACATTTCAGTTCAAGTTTGCAGTGCAATCTATATTTGCTATTCAAAGAATAGACTAGATTCCTGTAATGTGTTCTCTTTCATATTGGGCATCTTTGTTCTAATTCACCACTTTAATATCAAATATTGAACTAAGGGTCTATCGGAAACAACCTTTTGACTTTCCAATATAAGGATAAGGTTTATCCTTTCCAAACCACAGTTGTGCTATTACACTCGATATGTTGTTATTGTTGTTGTTACGTTAGATCAACCATAGGATGTTATTCATCAAAATAAACTGTATATTATAGTTGCAACTGTTGCTAAACTTTTTAGACATTGTTGACATTTCCACCACTTTCCCTTTTGTTCTCCAAGACACCTATGATACTTACCCTATTCAACTGGACTAAAGAGCGCCGTGCTAAAATGTCACAAGGATAGTACCTTTATCAACATGAGTTGCTGTTTGGAAGTGTCGTGGCATTTCTTCTCTTGCCAAAGCTCGGAATCCAGAATGCTCCTTCTCAAGTAACCGATCGGAATATAAAACCAATACTCATTTTCTGCAGCACAAATTTGGTCTCATCATAGAAAATGACTCCAACTAAAGCGAAGAAATGAACAATAAGTGCAGCGTAATTTCAATGCCGACCTCCAAAAGTTTTCAATAAAGAATTCTTCAGTAATGAATAATATTTCATTTCTAATTCCAAATAAGGCTCTATCAATCAGCTACATTCTGAAGTTCTTTTTCAGTCTGATACAAGCTAAAAGTAACTCTTAATCAGACATGTAAATAGTATAACATTACTTGGGGAAGGCGAAAAACAAAAATAAGAGATATGACACTTGCCAACACAATAACGGCATTTATAGCTTTACTGTGCAACACAATAACTGCATGCTTGAAAGGAAAATTGTTATGAATGGGCCTAGACCCGTATTGGCAAAACAGCCCAAGACCATATTAAGTGGCGATGTGTGGGATCCGGGTTCATAAATAGCACTTGTGGGAGCAAAATAGGTTATGCAAATTGTGATAATTGCTTAGGCAAAGTCGATGTTTCTGATCCCAATTCTCTCTAATCTTGTCATCCCCTTCTACTACTATTCATGCTCTTTCATATTGTAATTTCTCCCTTGTCTATTAATCAAAGTTTATTAGTTTCGCTCATTCCGTGTATTGATTGTTGAGTTGAGAATTCGGGTTTGTTACATTGGTGCTTCCGTCCAGAGGTCTCTCAAATGGAGGACCAAAAAGTACTCAAGGCTTTTGTTGATGATTCAGTTCGTGATTCAATCAAACAAATGAAGGATTCTATCTCTAAAGATCTCACTGAATTTAGGTTGATGTTTCTGGACGTTTTGGGTAAAAATGCCACGACCTCTTTTGATCCCCCCAAAAAAGTTATGGACGCCAAATTAGGGAAGTTTCGTGGCGAAAATTCGGAGCCTAGATAGTCCAAGCAGAGCACTATTTCTATTTCTATAAAATTAAGGAAGATCAAAAGCTCACCGTGGCTTCATTTTATCTCGATGGTAAAGCATTGGAGTGGTACCAGTGGTTATTAAGGAATAATCAATTAATTGATTGGCTACATTTTGCTGATAAGGTGAGAATTCGATTTAAACAGAAAAGATTGGAGTTTGAGGGAGGGAGATTCGCAAATCTCAAGCATGTATCTTCCGTGACTGAGAACCAGTCATTTTGAGGCTATCTCATCAGGCTTCGGTAAGTCACGGGTACTTTCGCCTTACCCTAAATACGTTCATCCATATAAAAGCAATACAACCACGACACCTTTGCAGCAATGCTATGATGAGAAATCTGAACCTCAAAGCAAAATAGATGTGCACAAGGTGTTTGACGAAAGTTTCACCAATGGCTGCCCCACAGTATTTGCTGAAACGCGATCACAAACTTCAGTTGCAATGCCTCGGGAAGAAGGTACAAGTACGGATAGTCTCGTAGTCCAATTGTTTGATGAATGTCCCCTAAGAGTACTATCAGAGAGGTACATTAACACAATTTCCCTAAATCGTGGCTATAATCTACAACAAATTGAAATTGAGACCTTGGAAGGTACTAAGTATCTATCTCTAGATAAAGTTCTTATGGGGAATGGAGATGACATTCGAACAAACTAAATTCCTGTGGATAAAGTTATATCTGATGTGGAGCGTGGAAAATCTATTGAGGAATTCAGTGGTAACAATATTTTGTATCAATTTCCATTTAATCTTGGGATGAATTCCTTCATTGTCGTTGTTCATAAGACTGCAAGGAACCTTTGTGTATGGGATCCAGGTATAAGTTCTATGTCCAACGCTCCCATAGGTTATACAGTGAACATGAAGCCACTACCATTACTGGAATGCTATCGTGCTCAACATGTCGCCTTCAGTGAGCACGTGCTAGTTGATTCCTCGTATAACGTGTGGAGAATTTTCTTATTTTATGGCACTTAGTTTCAGTTACTTGGTTGGGTTGCTGCAAGGAGGTACGTCAAAAGTTTTTCTGGTACCCACAAAACTGATCTTGAAAGACGTAATCAACAAAAAAGCAGTTAGCCGATAAACATTTTGATCTGGTTGTACCTTGCAAAATATTGATTAATTGTGTGCAAGGGTTCGACTTACTTTTTTGTTGTGCCTTTGGGTTTCTATGCACAAGTTTCGTGCTTAAAATGATTCCCAATTTATCAATATTAAGTCACGTCCCTAGTAGTTTACATGAGCACATTCGTGATGGTGTATATGACCAGGCAGTATGGGAACACAACCATATAGCGTCAAATGTTTTGCCGTCTCATGTGGGAATATTACAGTGTGTTCAACCAGAGAGTGACAAGATTATGCAAATAGCTTCAACTCTTTATGAGGCTATTAGAGCCAATGTGGTAGTTGTAGCAGGATACAAGACGGACATTGCTAAGGAGATTGTTTGGACACCAAAGTAGTGCTGCAAGGTCTGTCAAGAATTCCAAAAATGTGAGGAAGTTCTTTGTTTATGTTCAGCCATGGGTGTTAGACGATGTTGTTGTTGGTGCAAGGCTTTACAACTCGAACCTTGAGGACAAGGTTCTTATTGGGGCTAGAGGTATTGTTATGAATGGGCCTAGACCCGTATTGGCAAAACAGCCCAAGAACATCTTAAGTGGTAATGTGTGGGATCCGTGTTGATAAATAGCACTTGTGGGAGCAAAATAGGTTATGCAAATTGTGATAATTACCTAAGCAAAGTCTTTGTTTCTCATCCCAATTCTCTCTAATTCTCTCATCCCCTTCTACTACTATTCATGCTCTTTCATATTGTAATTTCTCCCTTGTGTATTAATCAAAATTTATTAGTTTCGTTCACTCCTTGTATTGATTGTTGAGTTGAGAATTCGGGTTCGTTAAAAAAATAATGGCATCACAACGACTATATAGATAGAGCAAATAAAGCAACAGGTAGTAATGAAAATTAAAGATAGGATACAAGATAATGAAAATTAAAGATAGGATACAAGACGAATACTAACTAAATCAGAAGCTAAATATTCGTCCATGCCTTAATTGCACAAACTAGAAAACATCACTAATCTCCGAAAATATAAAACATCCTTCGCAGCTATTTGTAATAGTTCAACCTTAACAGCTTCATGTGATTCTTCAAACTTCATACTTGGATTGCTCCAAATTCCTCAGAAACATTTCCCATCTCCGATAAACAAGTCTCAATAAACTTCTTCTTGATTTCACACAAAACATAGTCTCTACGGTCATCATCAAACAGATGGAGAATAACATTAGAGAGCTCGTACTCCTTCATCAGCCAGTAGTGTCCATCATCTTCTCTATGCTCCTCGTTATTATTAATCATGTAACACATCTTCTTCTTGCATCCAATAACAACTGTTGACGATGATGAGTCACGGTGAACTGGTTTACCCTAACTTTGTAGTTTCCAATTTCCAAGGTTGCTACTTTTCTTTGTGATGAAGTAGCGATACAGACTGTCATCAGCAGCACCGCAAGTTACTCCACGACTATAAATCTTCCATGGCTCTTCTTCTGAATCATAGACATCTATGTTTGTAGTTATGAATCCAGAATCATTCATTTCTTGTTTTGCCACGAATTTTTGCAAAAATGTAAGTCCTTTAGTATCAGTTGGATGAAAACGGAAACCTGAACGCACACCCCTCTGCCCCATGCCTCGATTTCTAGCCTTGAGGGAATTTAGGGTTTCTGAAAGATAATGGTGAGCTTGAGGCAAATTAGGTTAGGATGTTTTAAGACAAAATGGGCAAGGGGTTTTATAGAAACTATAAAGAGAATAATTACATTGTACACCCAATATGTTAAAATTATTACAAATATTGGCCCAATTTTTTAATTATTACATCAAATGGCCCACTTCTTCTTCTCCTCCTTTTTTTTATTTATTTTTTACATGAATTGTATGTGCACGTCCAACATTTGTCCTTCATGCATTAATATACTTGCATGGAAAACACGTGTCCTACATGCATGAGTGAGATATGCATGTGTGACACTTATTGCATTTACATTCGTTTGCATTTATACTAGTTTAGGATACGCAAATTGTATGTGTGTCTCACATCAATATTATTAAGTTGAATATTCATGAATTATTGAAAATCCTGAATATTCTTGTTAGCCTACACAGCATAATATTTTTGAGTTTTTCACACGATGTCCGAAACCTCATTGGAGCATGACTAATCCTAATTTTCATCGATTAGAGCCTCTCCAGGGTTGGTAATCCCTACCAAGAAATTTTTCACAGTCACTACACTATCTTAATTAACAAAACAGTAACGAATGACCTTAAACATACATTTAGTTTTTAAATTTGAAGAGTATATTTCAAAAACATTTTATAAAAATTATAATAGTTTAATTGATTTTATTCAGAATCAAAATCAACATATTTTCTTAAACATTTGACAAACTATTAAGAATTTTTTGAAATGTACTTATATCACAATTCTTTAAAAAAAAAAAATTGAGAAGTCCATGGAGCACAGTGTTTGTTTTTAGGAAGACACTGATGACTACAATTTTGATATCCATTGTTATCTTCTCGCCTTATCCGGCAAACTCGGTTTACTCTATAATAATGGATGGCCATCTTTTATGCAGTCCATCATTCTTGTAAAATTGAGATATGGAATTTGAATTTTCATTCTTTTGAAGATGTTTTTCAGTGAAGTTAGGCAACTGCTTCTTCCTATTACTTTAACTCGTCCCACAAAATATGTCCAAAGGTATGACTATGATGAAGGAATCCTAATCAGTCATCTCAGGATGTGGAAGGATGAATGAGAATTCACACTTTAATTTGAGTTTGGTGATTAAATGCAATGGTTCGCCTAGCGGGTTGTGGCTCGTTAGATGTCAGTCCTAGCTTCAGAATTCGGGGTCGTGACATGATCCCCACCATAGTCATTAGGTCAATAGTGTATATATAATTCAGCCCTGTCAATAAAAAGTAAGATAGCATCAGCTATATTCACATGCTAACAATCTCCACAAGTCTAAATCAACATATAATATGAATATTAGGTAGACACACATGATTTCACAATTTATTACGAAGACTAACGTGTCCATTTTATAATTTTCCTAGTAGGGTAGAGGACGTGGATTCATATATAGTTATCACAGGTACGTACTATCTTAGCCTGTCATCATCTAAATTTGGTAATAGTTGATCTCGAATCTACCAATTCAGTAATGTTCACCTATTTTCTAATAGAATGCTCTTACCGTTATGTATCATGGTTGAAGTGCCCAACCATAATTGGCAAAATCATCCTAACTATTGAAATCTTGATAAAAATTGCAGGACATTCAATTAGAAATGTCATGAACGCCCACGCTTCAAGGGATTCCCTTACGGTCGAGGAACATGGAATAGGGTGTATGTACAATAACGTATTGATCATGAGCTGGATCAGAAGCAATTTTTGCGAATCTAAGCGATTGCTAGTTCTTTTTCTTATCCTGCTAGTTCTTTTTCTTTACCAAGTTCAGTTTTACAGAAAAAAAACTGAAATAATCATCTTACTGTTCCAAATTTCTCTACTCCACAGCTTGAAACATCACATTTTTTTCCCTTTAACCTTGGTGCAAAGAGCAAAATGAATCGATCATTCTAAAATATGCTTTACCTATTAGAGAGCCAATTTTAGAAACGGCCTCTGTACCTCCACATGGTAGGGGTAAGGTCTGCATACGCTCTACCCTCTCCATACTCCACTTTGTGAGATTTCACTGGGTAAATTGTCTACCTATTTGATCTCAGATCTACCTATTCAGAAATATCACAGGTTGAATTTGTTTTTTTAAACTTATGATGAACCTATGTATGTAACTACTACTGTAGGTATTTCTTTAGTAGTAGATTAAGTGTATTGATCTAGTGGTCTGAATATATTAGGGTATGATACTGGGGTAGATCTTATCATCATTGATATGGCAGATTTTAATGTGATTTAGGGTATAGATTGTAAGATTATCACTCGTTGATTATCTCATGTGTAATGGTATTCTATTTGCAATATGTATTTACATTTGTTTATGATATTGGGAGGAGTTTGAGAATATTGAAGATTTTGCTTCTAGACTACCAGTTGAGAGTTGGAACTGTTGCAAACTAAATACGGTAAATCGCCCACTAGCTCCTATTCTGATATTTTATTCAAAAGATAGTACTGTAGGTATTTTATGCATTCAAAAGTGAGATATAATATTGTATCCTGAAAATCGTTGGATACTATCAGTTGTATTTTTATACTATAAGTGGATGGTTTCTGCTCACCTGTTTTCCTGCTATAAAATTTGTTATACTCAAGCATACTAGTTGACTACGAAATTTATTGAAAATCAAGGCTCTGGCATAATTCATCTTATTCTCTGATTATGACCAATATGAAATGCTTTTCAGAGATATTCAATGTTGCTTTTGTTTGTTGCAGTATTTGATGCTGAATATTTGGTAAATAGCGAAAATGGCATAGTTACTGAATCTTGTATCCAAGTTCTCTGTATTAGAATAAAATACGTTGTTATTGGTTGTAGATTGGTGCATCCTCATTGGTGTTTAAGGGAGCTAACTGTGATCAAAGATCCCTTTCTTCCCGTTTCTTCCAGTTATTATTTGATTACTCTTACTCTGGTTCTCGTTAAAAATTTAGGTTTGATTTTCATATCATTGCACTACTTTCAAATAGTTGTAGTTTTGATTGCATGTCGAATTTCATTGCTTGCTACGATGCTCATCGGTTTGTTATGAGAATTGTTACAGTATATACCATAATCTATATCTGCAGTTGTTATATCATTGTTCCCTGCTGAATTTTAGTTGTTTTTTTAATTATATGATATGTCTGTTCATTAGCTTGTTGCATAAGGTTGCAGTTTTCCGATTTTATGTGGCAGGACTTAGTCTCATAGTTATGCTGCTCTACCCACCCTAATTCTTAATTCCCTAATCTATAGATATTTGAATATGAACCCAGTTATTATTGTTTTACTAACATGAAAGTATGTTTTGTGACTGAAGGCATGAATTATGGTCTTAGAGATGTTGGCTGAGATCATATTGGATATTCTGATAATAGTTTCAAGAATATCGAAAACAATTTTCCAGTCATCCTTTTCTATATCGTGTCTTGTTAATGATAGTCAGTGATATTTTGGTCTTTCATTTATGAATTTCTTCTTTATGAAATCTTATGGGTGATACTTTGCATATTCATTAAATTTTTCAATGGATAAATCTTGGATTCGAATATCAAGAAACACACAAGAATATTTGCTTAGCTTGAATCAATTTCTAGATTTTGTATTTACCAATGGAGCTATAGGAGATAAAATAAAATTTCCATGTCCTATATGTTATTTTACAAAGTGGAAACCAAAAAATGTTGTGTTTCACCATTTGATGGACAAGGATTTTCCACAACATTACGTCACTTGGGTTATGCATAGAGAAATGAATGTTTTGCCTAATTTTAGAAACATAGAGGTCGTTCACGATGCACTACCTTTTGAAAATCTAATGAATTATTGATTAATGATGCATTCAGGGTTTTAAAGCATGAGGTTGTTGATGCAGGCCCGTCACAAGTAGGGGGAGAAGAAGAAACTTTACATGATTTGTCTGGTTCAAATAACCAAAATTATTTTGAATTGCTTAAAGACGGAAGTGAAGATTTGTATGAAGGATCCAAGTACTCAAAGTTGGAATTTTTGTTAAAGCTTTATCACATAAAGTGTTTGTCTGGGTTAAGTAATAAGGGAATGACTATGCTACTAAATCTACTTTGGGATGCATTTAATTTGCAAAGATCCTTCTTGTAATTTTGATGCAGAGCCTTGTCGACTTTTTTATAGTATAAAGTGGTGTTTTACTGGCCACCATCGATTCTTGGCAAGAAATCATAAATTTAGACTGGTGAAACATCATTTTGATGAAAACGTGGAAAAGAGGGCCCCTCTAAAGAAGTTATCTGGGTCAGAAATTATGCAGCAGGTGAAAGATATCAACGTCACATTTGGAACACAATAAGAGTTGCAGAAAAAAAGGAAAAAGAATGTTGGGGAAGATGCAACTCAACAATGGAAGAAGAAAAGTATATTCTTTGATCTTCCATATTGGGAGTTTAATCTGTTGCCCCATAATTGCATATTAAAAAGAATGTGTTTGAAAATGTTATATACACTTTGTTAAATGATAAAGAAAAGTCAAAGGATCATGCTAAGGCTCGAAGAGATTTACAAGATATGGGCATAAAGCATGATCTTTGGGTCAAAAAGAATGATGAGTGTAAACTTGCTGCATTTGCAATTCCAAAGAATAAGAAAGTGGCATTCCTCTAGACTTGAAAGAATATCTCAGTGCCGGATGGTTATTCAAGTAATATATCTCATCGTACTGATTTGGATTAAAAAAAACTGGATTAAAATGCCATGATTATCATATTCTTATGCAACAGTTGTTACCCATAGCAATTCGCAATGTGCTTCCAAGAAAGCTTGTTGCAGCTTTGATTGATTTTTCTTCCTTTTTCAAGCAGTTTTGTTTCAAAATTTTAAGTCTTGCAGACTTAAACAAGCTACAAAATCGAATTGTGGAAACTCTTTTCCATTTAGAGATTTTGTTTCCTCCATTATTTTTTACTGTAATTATTTATCTAACTGTTCATCTAGTTTATGAGGTAAAAAAGGTGACTCGGTACATTATCACTGGATATATTCTGTTGAAAGGTAAGATATTCGTTATTCAAAATTATTTTAGTTGATTTTGCAGTAGTATATCAACTTAAATGCTCCGTCTTACACATTAATATTTATGTGTATAGATTGTTGGCTATTTTAAGTCCCTTGTAGGGAACAAATGACAAGAAGAAGGTTCCATAGCTGAAGGTTACATAGTAGAAGAAGCTCTTACTCTTTATTCTCGTTATCTTAAGGAAATTGATTCAAGGTTAAATCGACCTAAGCGTGTAAATGATGAACCGAGCCTAAATGAGGCTTCTGAAAAGTCATGTATGTTTCCTCAACAAGATATGCATGTTGGAGGCTTCATAAAAGAATCATTGATTCATTTGGAGAAAAAAACAAGCTCATCGGTATGTGTCACTTAATTGTGCGGCCGTGAAGCCATTTATTGAGTAAGAAATCTACATTGATTTGATTTGTACGATATGTTTTTACAAATTTAATTAAAATTTCTAATTATACTGCCTTTATAGTGAATTTAGAGATTACATCAGAAAAAGGACAAGAGGCGGAAGAGTTTCAGCAACAAAGGAAGAGAGAAGAGTTAGTAAAGAGTTCCTTGATTGGTTTCCTAAAAGAGCGAGTGAATGATATTAGAATTTTTTAAATATAACTTTCTTATATCAATTTATAATTTTTGATATAATTGTTTTATATATTTAGATTATGAATCCGGATATAGCAGATACTATCTCTTATGAGATAAAGTTCTTAGCAGAAGGTCCTGCCCGAGATGCAAGAAAATTCAGCGCTTATAACATTAATGGATTCAAATTCCAAACTTTGTCTAGAGAACAAGGATTAAAAAAATCAAAATAGTGGAGTTTTTCTTGTCTCTAACACTTCTTGTGTTATCTAGTGTAGATAGACATGCAACACAAGCAGACCTGCCATATTATGAAATGTTGGAAAATATTATTGAGCTTTATTATTATAGCTAATTTAGGGTTGTTCTTTTTAAATGCCAGTGGACTGACACTACTGCGAATAGAGGGTTCAAAATAGATTCTTAAAAGTTCAATTGTGTCAACTTTTCCATATTGATTCATACCGATGATCATGTGGATGATGACCCATATTTTGAAGCATCACAAGCAAATATGGTCTACTATGTTGATAATGAAAATGATAAAGAATGGAGTGTGGTGGTACATCTAAAACCAAGAGATTTGTCTGACATGGGAGAGGTTGATGAAGAGGAAAAATATGAGAATGAGCCATACCAACAGCAAGAATTTGAACAATTTTTTTAAGTTGATTACGAGAATGTCCAAATTACAATGGAAGAGCATATGACTGAATAGATATATCATTACTTTTTAGTTTCCTTTGGCACTTTGTTTTTCTCACTTGATTAGTTGCTTATTTCCAAGACTTCCTATTTTTTGTCTAAGAAAGTTATCTTTATTCTTTATATAATTCTTGATACATTTGTTTTGTTTTTCCATTCTTAGTGTTAAATCATGAAAGGATCTTTTGGTATGTTATGTTGTTTCTTATCTCAGGGCAAAAAACTGAAGGACAGGAACTGATTTGGGGTCTTGATTGTACTATTCACAGAAACTTCTTTGGGATCCAAGTAACGGAGTGATTTCCTCATTTTGATTTGGCAGTTACATTAGTTTTATTTCTTTATTCTTAGTACTTAATCATTAAAGGATCTTCTGGTATATTATGTGGTTTCTTAGCTCAGGGCAAAAAACTGGAGGACAGGAACTGATTGGGGTCTTGATTGTACTGTTCATAGAAACTTCTTCGGGATCCAGATAACGGAGTGGTTTTCTAGTTTTGACTAGGCAAATACATTTATTTTGTTTCTCCATTCTTAGTATTTAATCACGAAAGGATCTTCTGGTATGTGAAAGATTGGAAAGATTGTCATGCAATATCTAACAACTGAAGAATCCAGAGAAAAAAATGAGAAAATTATATTACAATTCTTTACCTTAAATCAGTCTCCTTAACAGTAAACTTGTATGCTGCTTATACCTTCACTATATTGCTTACTGCATTAATATTTAGTACTTTTAAGTTTTGTTTGAAGCTCTAAGACCGTTTGTATTTTGCACTGTATTCAACATATTTGTTTGCAGTATTTACTTTAGACTTCTTGTGCTGTTGTTGTGCATTTTATTTTATTTTTGGGATCTCTACTCCTGTTGGTTAAAATGTTATTCACAGACATTAGGAGAATTCCATTACATTCATCTAAGCCAAACATTGGTTGTTGGTTACTAGATTATGCAGCTTTAATATGAAGTGATTTATTGCAGAAAAATTTAGTGCTTAATTTTTGTTCTTCCCAATTAGATTAAGAAATGAGTTGCTGCTTGCTCCTAGTTGACACTTTTATCAAGAAAGAAACTAACTGCAGGCAGAATTAAGATAATCGAGGCCCCATATTTTATTACCTAAGAGGCATCAAACGAACAAACACACAAAAGCCCATGAAAATATTCTGCTAATCTTATATATACATGTGTAATAGCCAAGCAAGTTTCACAATTTCCTACTCCAAATGATGCATCAATCTTGGGTAACTCAACATCTCTTTTAATAGAAAATTATCATTTCCATTACGCCAATAGAGCATCAGGATTAGGAACAACATCTATTTTCCAATTCCATTTGCCAAGGGGATTGATCACCTACCAAGGCTCACGGTGTATGCTCCATGGTAAACAGGGACATTCCAGTCTGTGAAACAACTCTGAAAAATGCCATGTTTGCAGTTATAGTAGGAGCATGCCAATAATCTCCGGTCCCAAAACTCACCTTGTTTTTTTAAGCAAGTTTTCTGTGTGTTGGGAGGCTCGTAAGTTGTTCTTAGGGGCAATCAGGCACCTCGATTTCAGGTTTTGTGAGTGCTAAAAACTTTCCTTTAGCTTCTTTTGCTGGAGGGGCCTGGAAAGTCATGAATGTCTTCCCACCCATATATGGTCTTAGAACTTCAGGAATCTCAATTCCATCCTCCCTATGGTAATTCTCAAGTATATAACACATTGTCCTTTCTGTCGCAGTTGTTAGTTACTTTCTAGTATTCTTGCAGTTAAAATTAACTAGTAGCAGTAACGTGAAGACATTCATTTTTGTAAAATGGTTTTTGGTATGACAAGGCAGATAGGAAATTTGGAATCAGTGAGTACATTAACGGTTACAGATTCCCCTCAGAATTATACCTTTTCTTGGTTCCTTGTGATCAATTTGCTTTAAAGGGTAATAAACACAAGTTTATCAAATAGTACCAGATATAACTATAATCAAAAGCCAAATATTGTAACGGTTGCTTATAATTATTTGATTAATGTGCTTTAGTGAAGTCTACTGTAGTTGTGTTATAGTGTTACTACTGTGAGTTGTAACTTTCCAGATATGATCTTACTAAACACTACATTGTTTACTGCAGATATGCCAAGATTCAAGCGGTTGCAGAAAAAGCAAAAACTAGGTCCGTCGGTATTTACATCACAAGGTACTGAATCAGCACCTTCTTTTCTGGACAAAAAAAATCAATCTCCGCCAATTCAACATATACCACAACCACCTCGACCAGTTTATTTAGCATCCCATCCAGCTCTTATAGATCAGAATACTCCACATCCGGGTCTGACAGTTTTTCCCGAATCACAACCATCTCCAACAGATCACTTGACATCATATCCATCTCTAATTGGTCGGGACTCATCACAGCCATCTCCTGTTGGTCGGGACTCATCACAGCCATCTCCTGTTGGTCGGGACTCATTATAGCCATCTCCTGTTGGTCGGGACTTATCATAGCCATCACTTGTTGGTTGGAACTCATCACAACCATCTCCTATTGGTCGGGACTAATCACAACATCTCCTGTTGGTCGGGACTCATCACATTCATATCCGGTTGGTCCGAACTCATCACAGCTATCTCGATCAATTCACTCTACATCACATCTGGGTATGACAATTCAGGACTCATCATAGTCATCTTGATCAGTTCATTTTACGTCACATTCGACTCCAACAAATCAAGACACATCAAAA
This sequence comes from Capsicum annuum, assembly GCF_002878395.1. NCBI lineage: Eukaryota > Viridiplantae > Streptophyta > Magnoliopsida > Solanales > Solanaceae > Capsicum > Capsicum annuum. The sequence continues at coordinate 97,674 of NW_025886547.1, forward strand.
CCAGCTCCAATAGATGAGGCTGCACCCTAAAATGTTCTAGACATGTATTGAATATGCATTGGGTCGTAGACGCAATAGATAAATACTTCAGACTATCAATACATATTCAATAGACCCTTTTAAGCCAATGTTATGTCTCTCATAGCTTCACCCATTCTATTTTCTTATAATAGATTTAAGAAATAATGTCAAGAAAATCAAAGTGAAAGCTAAAAAATTACTGAATTTAACAGGTGAAGAACGTATCATGGTTAAGTTTGATGTTTATGATGAACCATTTGGGGAAGCATGCATTCTACTTTCACGCTTTTGTGGATTATTAGCATGTGATTGCTTTTTATTTCCAATCAACTTTGAGAAATGGTCGAGTTTACCGATGACATACTTCAACCGTGTCTTCGAACATATTATAAAGGTATAAGCTTGATATTCTGATGACTACCACTGATTAATTTTGTCTTTGAATTTTATATTTACATGTAGTAGAAAAGCTAACCAATATTTTCATTTTGAAGCCCAAATTCTTCTTTGACCCAGCCGAATCAACTGCTCGACGACATTTTTCTTTATCTATTGAATAAAAGTGGGTTGTAAATTATTAACATGTGGAATGAAGTTGATGATCCACCTAAAAGTAAAGCTCAAATTATGGATAAGGTGTCGGATGGGATCCCACCGGATCAATGGATTTCTTTTATTGAATTCAATTTTAAAGAATCAACAAAGGTATTTATGTATATGAATTTCTTTATAGTTGTAAAAAAAAAAATCTAATTGAGGTTTAAATATATTTTTGTAAGAAAATGCGTCAAAGAAACTGTGAAAATCGAAAGAAATAGACAATTTCATACACCAGTGGCTCAAAAACCAATGCTACTAGAAGGGCTGAAATTGTGAGTGAATTAACCTCGAATGTAAATATTCCTAACTAGTAAATTATTTTGATTATGTTTTTTAATTTATAGATGGCAGAGACTGGGCAACGACCTGGACGAGCACAAATGAACATTGCTACTCATAAGAATCAAGATGGAGTATATGTTTATGAAGGGACAAAAGAAATATGTGTGAGCTATACTTATGTGCCATAGACTCTTGTCGAGTAATCAATCACGATATGCCAAATAAATTTCTATTTTTAATTTTCTTGACAACAAATTTTCTATATGTAGGAAAAAATTGAGTCATCTTTGAACCAAAGCGCCATAGAAGAGTCTTAAATTTTGCCAAATGATGCCGTTGGTAAGGTGCTAGGGCCAAAGCACTCTGGAAGGCTGAGATGATTGCGATTAGGAGCTGTACCTTGTAGAGTTTTTTAAAAATATAGACCTCATTTTTGTAGTACAAGTACTTCAAGTAGTGGAGGTTCTTGTTTGTTCCAATGTCGAGAAAATTTTGTTCAAATGATGAATTCTCACAATCAGATAATGAGTGTTTTGAAGGCATATATGACAATGAAAGAAGGAACGATACCGGAATAATTTATGGGGCTCTTTGATTCTCCTTCAATGATTTCTTCCACAACGGTAAGTAAAGTTCTCTTTACTTGATTTTTCAATTGAATAGGTTGTGAAAATTTTCTCTATTTTTATGTTGTTTTTGAACTGGTTTGCTACAACTTTTCTTGATCAGATTGGAAGTTTTTCTTGTGTTTTTTTCTGGGTTGTTGTGTTCTGTACCCTTTGCTATAGCAGAGTGCTTGTTGTCTAACTATCTATCTTGTATGTTGTTGTTTCCATCGGTTCCTTGTTGTTGTTAATGTAATCCATGAGTTTCTTGTTGTTGTAATATTGTTGTTCTTGTCTTGTGTTGCTAATTTAGTTTGGTGGTTGGCTGGAAATTAGGTGTTAACACCACATTACATTGTGTTCTTATTGTTGATCTTCAATCCGAGAGGGGTCATCCAAAAGGGTCAATCAGTTCCGCTCATTGTAGCTAGTTGCCTAAGACAACTTATTGCCAACTACGATTTGAACATACAGAAATTCATATGTATGTGTGTGTGTGAGAGACTTATGTAGCTTGAACTCTCCAAAAATGCTGCCATACCCTGTCGGATCAACCAAAAATGCTTCAGTAGGATCCGATATGCACCCGTTTACTTTTTTGAAGAGTCCAAGCAACACTAATGTTTATATGTATATTTGCATACGTACCAGTGGAAAGTCGAAGTGTTGGTAAGGTGACACCACTACTATCAATAAAAATATGAAAAGTATTTTCAGGCATCCCGCTGAACTACAGTCACCATAAAGAACTTTCATTACACAGAAAACAAATGTTCTTTCCCATGTGTGGAACTGAGGTGTTTAGTAGTTCTATATTCATGGAATAAGATACTTAGAGATTATATAGGGTGGAGAATGAATGCGAGATTTCTCTTATTCAAGTATCCCAAAATTCCTTTTAGTTATCTATGTCTCCAGTGGCACGTAGGTGGGTTTGGCAATAGCAGGACAGACAGAATATATGAAATTTCCTTGTGCTTGTATTAGGAGGATAGAATGAGAAGTAGTTGATATTGGACTGCATTTTTTAAATATGAGAGGAGGTAATGTGAAGAAAATGAAATGGCATAATATACTATATGGTATGTGGGATGTTTGAAGAAATTCCAGGTGTAATTAGCTTTAAACAAAGATGAGTAGGTTTCCATATGACAAGAATTCACCTCTGTTTTAACCTCTACTTTTGCTATTTCTCTTCGATGCTATTATTGATTTGAAGACACACAAAAGAGTGAACATAGCGATTTTACATTATTAAGTCCATTATATTATCCCTTAAAGCACTCCTGATCAACTATTTGATTTCCCGTTTCACCCATATTTAACTCATTTGTGATTGTGTTCCTTGGCGACACCATTATACCATATTTGATTTTTATACTTTTCATTTTTATAAAGCCAAGTGATGCGGCTAGTGGACCCATTTCGCCAATAGATGAAAGGAGATCACGCGATGATAATGATCCTAACGATATTCTTTGATTTCGTTGCATTTGCCTTGGATATTCAATTATGACGATGTAATTGTGTGGTTGGAGTGAACTTAGAATATTGAAGGTTTTGTGTTTAAATTTGATTTTGAAGTTTGAAGATACTAGTTAATGTTGAAGAGTTAGAGTTGGAAGATGTTAATGTTGAAAATTTAATTTTAAAGTTTAATGTTCAATGTATTTTTGATATGTTTGTCAATTACAATGTTTAATTACTCAATTGTATTAATGATATATGAATTGAACAAATATTGGATTGTAGGTTATGCTTAAAGGAATAATTAAATTTGAGTTAAAATTGGAATCTATAATTAGTTATTGAAAATAGATGAGCCCTATTAAATCCCCGCAATTTCTAAATAAAAATTTATTATAAAAAGAATTAAAATTAGAGTAACGGGGGTCAACCGCCGCAAAATAACCCCTGCAAATGAATTGTGGGGGTCGGAAAAAGACTGCTGGAACTTGTTTGTGACGGCTCAAATTATGGGGATTTTGGGAACCCCGCAATTACATTTTGCGGGGGTTTAAACCCCCACAAACCTTAAAATTAATCCTAATTCAGTTTATACTTTTCTGAAACTAGAATTATATCAATATTATAACTCTAGAACCAAACCTATTAAACAAACTAAGACTCCTTACTATCTGCGTAATAGAACCAGGTTCAATTACGTGTTCCCTTTTTTGTCAATTGCCTTTTGCTTTGTAAGTGTGTGAGTGACTAGACAAGTCACTGCGTCTATTTAAACACAACTCTCCATAGAGACCTTCATTATATGAAACTTCTTACTTCATTGAACCTTTTGGATTTTCAGAGTTAAGTGAAACTCCTTTTCAACGCAAACTCTCATGTCTTCATGTGTTGCATTAAAACTCAACTTCTACATCTCCACACGTGATATTTATTTTGTGTTTATTAGATATACAAGTTTACCCTCTCCTGAATTCAAGCACTTCTGTCTTCGTGTATCAGTGGACTAGCTTGATCAACATCTTTCATTCATTTGACTATAATCAAAACTTCTTTGAGCCTAACATAACAAATATGGAATAATACAAGACTTTCTCTCTCTAGAAATGGCGTTTCCTCTCAGCTGTTGCTGAAATGTTTAGGAAAACGAAGACCGGCGGGAGGGGTCAACAGACCCAAAATAGGGATCAACCCACAAATAATTCGATGAAGGCTATTCCTCAATCAGCAGATGCAAGGAAGACGAAAGATGTGAATGTACTGCAAAGGATTCTTCCATTTCAAGTTGAATATGGAAGTATCGGAGTAACTACTAGAGGGGAGAATTCACATAACTCATCTGCAATAGGAAAGGCAAAATGGGAGGATATAGTGGAGGAAACAGCAGTTCACCAGATGGGTAATGAACCTAACCCTAAATCTCCATCACCGAATACGTGGAGCCAGATAGTCAGTCGTGGATCAGTCGTGGATCAACAGAGGAGGGCTTTGATTTGCAGGGAAGTGACCTACCTAGCCCAATGGTTAAAATTACTATAGAAGACGTGCAAGATGAAATTGAATTTTGGGGCAATGCAATGATATGCTATGTGATGGGGTCTAACCCTCCCAAGGTGTGGTGGAGGGCTATTTGAATCGTATCTAGAAGGGTATTCTTGGTCAGATTCTCCACTCATGAGGAGAAAGTAAAAGTGATAGATAAAGGGGTGTTGATGTTTGATCGCAAACCAATAGTGGTGAAGGCATGGACACCGGATACGGAGGTGACAAAGGAGACAGTAAAAACAGTCCCTGTGTAGATCAGACTACCAAGCTTAAACATAAATTATTGGGGAAAGAGAGCTTTAACAAAAATTGCAGGATTAATTGGAAAACTGTTAAAGGCAGATTGTGCTATGACCAACAAAGAGAGAATGACATATGCTCGTATACTAGTGGAGATGCCACTGGACCAAGAATACCCAGCAGAAGTAATGTTTGAAGATGAAAATGGGAGAATTGTTGATCAGATGGTGGATTATGAGTGGAAACCAATACTGTGCTCAAAAAGTAAAAATTTTGGTCATGAGGTGACACAATGTAGAAAACGACAGAGAGACGAAGCATCGAATAAGCCCGTAGAAGATGAAGGGAATAAAAAGGAACCTCCTCCACCAGCTCAACAAGCAGGGGACAGGAAAAAAGAAATGTTGAATGAGAGGCAAAGACAAGGCTCTCCGAGTAAAGCAAAAGAAAAGGAGCCAGAAACAAGAACCATTTCAGCCAATAGGTATAGTAAATTACTAGAGAACACGGTGGGAGAAGCAGAAAACGTAGCAGATATGGGAAATAAGGTAAATAGTCCCAACCCTAGGAAAGTAAGGGGAGGAGATACATCTCCCCCCAATGGATAGTTTTGGATGTTGGAACGTGAG
>NW_025886548.1:0-4160 GCF_002878395.1 Capsicum annuum
TTCCTTTTACCTAACTGAAAAGAGAAAATTAAAGATCAAATCGTATCCATAGTGTTCTAGATACTGAATAGCCCATGTTATCATGAAGTTCGGATTGTGTTATGATCGTGGAGGAAAATTTTCCTTTAATTTAAGGTTTATTTTTTATATCTTTAATTTTGAAGTTGTTGAATAAAAAAATAATATATTTAAAATTAGAAACTCAAAGGTTGTGTAAGAGTCTGTTTGGATAGGATTAAAGAAATAACATTTTAGCTTATGCGCTTAAAAGATGATAGAAGTGATTATAAATAAATTAAGTAGACAAGTTGTTGGGCCAAAAAATTAGTCATGTTTACTTCTTTGCTTGAAAATTCTCCATATTTTCAAGCAAAGAGGGGCATTCTATAAACATCTAATTTTGTACCAAACCTAACATTTTTATGTTGATTTAGTGTTCAATTTATTTTATTTTATTTTTAGGTCTAAATTTGATATTGTAAGTTTATTTTATTTTACAAGGTTTGTTAAAAAGTTTTGAAAACTACAAAAAATAAAGTTACATTTTAAATAAGCTTTATTATTATTATTATTATTATTATTATTATTATTATTATTATTATTTATTTATTTATTTATTTATTTATTTAGAAAAAAGAGAAAAAAGAAAATTCTTTTGAATTATATTCATTTTCTTCTTTTAATTTTTAATAAATAATTTAGTGATATTAATATTTTCTTAATCATGTTTTTAGGACGAGCTATTTAATTTCTTGTATATATTATCATTTCAAAATAATATTCTTATTATTTTTATGTTTGACTTAAATAGGATTCTAATAAAATAATAATAAAAAATAGAAAATCCTAGCCTAAAACTACCTCACCAGCTCCTCCTCCTCACGTCTCCCTTTTCCCCATTAAAATACTCCCCTAAACTTCCCCATTACCTACACTATACAACACATGATCCACACACATGTACTAATATTTATACATGCATATGCACACAGTAAAAGGGGGGAGAACAATTTGGGATTAGAAGGGACATAGACAAAGAAAAAAAAGGAGAAAATAGAAAAAAAAAACTTAGTAGAAACAAAGGAACGGAAAAGAAGTAGCGGATCGAATTCGTGAGGGTTCCCGTTTCGTACTTTTTTTAATCAGTTCATCTTTCAGGTTCTTATCCATTTGTACCATTTTATATGTTTTGCTATTGATTGAAGAATGAATAAAGTTATACTCATGGCTTGTTAAATTATTTTTTATGTCTAGCTTATTATTTATGTGTAGTTCATGTCTACGTCTTTATTCATAACTCATGTGTTATTTTTCTAAAATAATGTTAATTAAACTAGTTTTGAATTTTAAATGAGATAGTTATTAAAGTTAATAATCTTGAAAGATTGAAGAGGTTACGTAGAAAGTATTTATGATATATCCTAGCTAATACATGACCCATGCATGCATGACCTTGATATCTAAACCTATTGTTAATCAAGAGATTCTCAAATCATCAAGCCTACACAATACGTGTAATGTTTCCTTTAATTTGTGGTATTTTATATTCTCTGTAGTCTGTGATCATAAATAGTCGTAGCAATAATAGACCCATATATTGTATAAGTATGTAAATGATAAACAAGTTTTTAAAAAGTTATAGTTGTTTCAAAAGTAGTAAAAGAAAAATAATAAATAGTTGTTTCATTCATTTAAAAGAAATGGCGTGATTACAAAATTTTATTCTTTTTCTATATGTTAATTTCGTTGTAATAAATTGGTTAAATGCAATATGTGATCTTTTAATATTTTAGTTAACTTCGTAATGGTAGTTTCAGTAAATGTAACTCTATTAATTAACTGTGTTGCGAAGAATTACTTTAATGTGGCTTTTAAGTATTGTTTGTTTAAGTTTATGTATTAATAATTTATGTACAAAAGTAAGACTAATCCTTTATGTTTAAAATATTAAATATATATATATATATATATATATATATATATATATATATTCAAAATTGAAAAAAAGAAAGAGGGGAAAAATCAATAGTATGGGAGTGAACTTGTAAAATAATTATTTAGGTTCTCAACCTCAAGAACTTAAAGTTTTACACACAAGAGAAAATTAACGATGAAGTTGGAAAGCCCTGCTACTGACCATTCATTATAATAAAATCAATTTACCATTTTAAAGTCGATCTAATCGGGTTGGGTAGATTCTAAACCTATTAGGTACTTATTTAGATTAGAAAACAAGGGACGACTCATAAATGCCTCAAAGATGTGAGAAATATGTCAAAACTCATGGTAAGACTGAAAAGTACTACAATCGGTAAGCCACACATCAATACAATTTTAAATATATGCAAAAAGAATTAAAGGCGGAAGGTAAAAAACTTTATGCTAACAAATATTATATATCCAACAGATTAATTTAAGTCAGACGTAAGTCATTAAAGCGACCGTGCTAGAACCACGGGACTCGAGGGGTGCCTCACACCTTCCCCTTGGTCAATAGAATTCCTTATCCAATTTCTAGTTCGCAGACCAATAAAATAAAGAGTCATTTCCTTTTGATTGGGGATTCAATAAGGTGACTTGGAACACCCAAACTCAAATTCAAGTGGCAACTCTGTAAATAAAATAATCCCTATTCAAAACGTCACTTTATTTGAAAAAACTCATTTTTCTCAAAACTAGCTCCCTGGCGGGGTCGGATACAGTAAAAATAGGGGTGTAACAATACATAAATTTATTCTTGATACATAACCAACAGATACATAACTACCAAACTAATTAACTATAAAAAAGGAAAATAACAGTAAAAGAGTAAACAACGGAGCAATTAATACGATTCTAATTTGAGAAATATCTCTTGAATCCCTACAAATTAGTAACAAATTCATAATTCAAATTCGAATCACCAAAATAATCTCCCTCAATTAAAATTATCCCAGTTCTTCCTATCTCTATTATTTATTTATTTTTTTATTTCTTTGTTCCAAAAAAATTACACACATCTCTATTCTGTTGAGACATTTTTATGTTTGGATAAATAAATTTCAATATGGAATAAAAAGTGATGAAATTGTTGTTACAGAAAGTATTTCATATTTGAGATTGATTTCGACAATCGCAATCAAATTTGATATTGATTAATCAAGAAAAAAAATCGATGCCAGATATGTTGTCGAAGAAAATTCATCGCCAATGGTGATTCAGAACGATAATGAAGTAACACTTTATGTTGAGTTCAAGAATAATATTTTTGAATTTATAATGTATCTCGAATGATGGTATATTGGTGTTGTAATATGATACATTACTGCTTATAATAGTTCATTGAATATGAAAAAATAATTTTCTATGTTTTTCATATGTTTCATATGATACATTAGTTTTATATGTGTCATAAGAGATGATTAGTAGAATAGTATTATTTGTTTGTATGGTACATTTCTCAACATATTATTTAATATTATTTCAGATTTTTAAAACCTACATGTTGATATTTTTTTTATGTATCATTTTCTGATATCGTATTTTTTTTTGGATACATTTTACTAAAGTTATTTGTTGGTTGATGTTCTTTGGTGTAGTAATATGATACATTACTGGTTATGACAGTTTTAGTATACACAAAAACTAATATTATAGGGGACGATGAGTAGAATAGTGTTGGTTATTATGATAAATTACTAATTACATTTTTTAACAATGAATAGTATTTTTAAAACAAACTTGCTGAAATATTTTTTATGTTGAGCATACTGATATTTTAACTTATTTTCATTTATGTTGGTTTGATTTTGATTTGGCTAGAGTTGAGTAATGTTTGAACAACGTTAAAATTAAATGAGTATTTACTTTTTAATGATTTAAAGTGTTCAATTTTTTTTATATTTATCTAATATTTAATCTTGTTTTTCAAGAAGTATATTACTTTACAGAAGTTTGTTTTGTTGTTCAAATTAGTTTTATGCTATTTCATGAAAAGTTCACCATGTTAATATGATTTTACTCATTAATTATGACTATGATACATCACTCTTTTCATCAAACAAATAACAATTATAAAATGATACATAACTTTAGAAAAAATATGTAAACTTTTATATATTAAGATTTTAACTAAGAGATTACAAACATAAAAGTATCAATTACTAAGTGACCAAAATTGA
>NW_025886549.1:0-3568 GCF_002878395.1 Capsicum annuum
TAGTTGTACAAGTATTCCCTGTGGGATTCGACCCCAACCTTTGTTGGATTCTATATTTGACAATGATCGCTTACATTTTCGTAAGAAAATTATAATTTGGGCGTATCAAATTTTGGCACCGTTGTTGGGGAACACAGTTGTCAATTAAGTCTGTGATTGTTAATTAACCTTTGGTCAAAGTTTCCAAAATTTTACTTTTTATTTGTTATTTTTCTTTTGTGCAGATTGATTGTCTTATATGCCAAGTACATGGAGATCAGGGGAACCTTTATTACTTATTCATTCGGAACCTCAATTTATTGGCAGAATGGATGGTCAACAGGACCCAGAGAGAATAGTTGCTCAGCAGGAAGAAGCAAGACTAGCTACCTTGGCAGCTGCACAAGTGAAACAACAAAATGCGAATAATGTAGGCGGACAATGAAACCCAGATGATGATGATCTGGGTGATGATGATTTATTAAATCCGGCCAACCTGAGACGCGCAGACAATGTGCCTGCACCAGTATATAGGAATGTCAATAGAAATCGCCCTGTCAGGGCGAGACCAGAATGCTAGGCCATCCAATTTAATCTAGAAGATGATAATGATGAGTTGGATGGAGCTGGTGTAACAGGGGCGATTATTCCTCCGCCCTTAGCACCTGGAGCCAAGTTCAATATCACAAGCACTATGATCCAGTTATTGCATCTCCAAGGGCTGTTCGGTGGACTTGTTGGTCATGACCTGAATATGCATTTAGTTAATTTTATCTCGACATGTAAATCATTTGACAACCCAGGAGTTGGGTAAAATGTTATTCGGTTATGAATGTTTTCTTTGTCTCTGTCTGGGGAGGCAACTTTATAGTTGAATGGGCTAACTCCTGACTCTATTACCAACTGGAGGTAACTGAAAGATGCTTTCCTAAAAAGGTTTCTTCCGTCATCCAAGAGGGAACAGTTGAGAGATGAGATCAACAACTTTAGATAGCTTCTAACTGAGGCTATCCATGAGACTTGGAAGAGGTTCAAGAAGAAGCTTATTTGGTGTCCAAATCATCAGATGACTAACGTCCACCTGATAGAGATCTTATATCGGGCTTTGAACTCTGTGACGAAGCCAGTAGTGGATAATGATGCAGGTGGGGCATTCATGGATCTCACTTTTCCTAAAGTAGCTGAGATACTTGATCGTATGATGAAACAAAGTAGAGCTTGGCATACCAGAGAGTCTAAGGTAGCAAGCTCTACTGTATCTATTGGCATGACAGCAAAGCAGAGACGGAGAGAAGAAGAATGTGACCAGGATATGGATCACATGAAAACGCAGATAGATCTTATCACCAAGCACCTATTATCAGGAAAAACAAAGAAGGTTAAAGCTGTAGCATCACAGAGAAGGGCTAACTCTGATTCTGAGGAGGAATCCAATTACTTGAACAATCAGGGGAGTTTTCGAGATGGTGGCCAAAGAAATTTAGGTCGGAACTATTTTGACAAATCTAGCTATAAGGACCGTGATGAAGGAAATTGGAAGAATAAGAATGACAGGAGTGGGTTGTATGTTCCTCCTAAAAATTGTGAGGCTGCTGCGACTAGTTTGGGGAAGATTTCCATGGAGAACATGATGGCTAAGTTATTAAAGGGAGTAGAAACAACCAATACTGGGGTGGAAGAGATGAAAAGTGATTTATCCTCGATGAATCATTTGGTTGATTCATACTCTATTTTGATAAAACAATTGGAGCAACAGATGAACCAATTGTCTACCGCATTCAATCGGAGGAAGAGTGGAACCCTTCCAAGCGACATAGTTCAGAACCCAAGGAAGGATAGTTTGTGTAAGAGTGGTAAGGTATTGGCAAGCCCTCATGTGGGCAAGCCTATAGTCGATATTATGGCAGATGACATTGAAGAAGCAGAAGTTGATCATCCAGTGGAGTCTGAGAAACTTGATAAGGTTATTGATGATACACTATCCAACCATCAGTAGGTTGATGAGTTGGATAAGACCCAGGGAAAGGAGGCTGAAGTGGTGGTTACCACTCTCCCAAAACCACCTCCTCCATTTCCTCATTAGTTGAAGAAAAAGGCTGATGACACTATGTTTGGCAAATTTATATCCATGCTTAAACAGTTGATGATAAACTTGCCATTGGTTTAGGCATTGGAACAAATGCCCGGATATGTAAAGTTCATGAAAGACCTTGTCATGAAGAAGCGGACGGTTAGATATGAGCCGACGGACAATCTCCACCATTGTGATGCTATCTCTACAAGGTCTTTGGTGCAAAACAAGGTAGACCCAGGAGCATTTACCATTCTGTGCACTATTGGGCCTATTCATTTTGCAAAAGCTCTATGTGATTTGGGAGCTAGTATAAACTTGATACCGCTCGCTGTGTATAATAAATTGGGTTTAGGGGATCCTACTCCCACAAACATAAGACTAGTTATGGAGGACAGGTTTGTGAAGTGGCCTGTGAGGATTTTATATAACGTATTAGTAAAGGTGGTCAGTTTTATATTTCCAGCTGATATTTTCATTCTCAATTGCGAGGTGGACTTCGAGGTGCCCATAATCTTGGGTCGACCTTTCCTCGCAACCGAGAGTGTACTTATTGATTTAAGGGCAAATGAGCTACTATTTTGGATGAATGATGAGGTAGTTCTATTTGATGTATGTCAGTCTATGAAACAATATAAGGATATGAGTGTATTATTTATTGTAGATGTCTATTATGAGGAGGAGCAGAAAGTACCTATAGAAGAAAAATTTATTGTGGAGACTTTAGCCGTTGTATTAATGAATTTTGATAATGACGATATCAAAGATTATGAGGAGACTGTGTATGCCCAAATGGGTATGTGATCTTATTCATATGCACCCAAAAAGTTAGACTTGGACTTAAAAAATCGTCCAAGCCCACCTGCTAAGCCTTTTATAGAAGAGTCACCTACTTTGGAGCTGAAAGAGTTGCCCGGCCATTTGAGGTATGTATTCCTGGTAAGCCTGTCAAGTGGGCCGGGTTGACTCGGCCCTACCCGACCGGCTTAAAGGACCCGGCCCGATTTGACCTGGCTCGGTAAGCCCTAGGGATTTAGGGTTCCGGGTCCCTGGGCGGTTATTTTTTTAATTTGGTCCCGGTTAACCCTGCCCGGATCAAGCCCGGTTCAGGCCCGCCAGTTAATCGGCCCGGCCCGAAATTAATTTTTTTTTTAATTTTTGAGTTTTTTATATAAAAATAACACTATATATATATATATATATATATATATATATATATATATATATTGTAATGGATACGTATTGTAGTATATTTAATTGAAAGTATTACATATACATAGAATATAGTATATATATGTGAATATATCTTCTATAGACGTGTATATTTAACGTATACATATGTATATGTTTTATAAATTAGTATATAACTATATCTATATATATTTTAATGTATATATATTGTAGTATATTTAATTTAAAGTATTACATATACATAGAATAGAGTGTATATATGTGAATATATCTTCTATAGACGTGTATATTTAACGTATACATGTATATATGTTTTATAAATTAGTA
>NW_025886550.1:0-1271 GCF_002878395.1 Capsicum annuum
GAATACGAACCGTGAAAGCGTGGCCTAACGATCCTTTAGACCTTCGGAATTCGAAGCTAGAGGTGTCAGAAAAGTTACCACAGGGATAACTGGCTTGTGGCAGCCAAGCGTTCATAGCGACGTTGCTTTTTGATTCTTCGATGTCGGCTCTTCCTATCATAGTGAAGCAGAATTCACCAAGTGTTGGATTGTTCACCCACCAATAGTTAACGTGAGCTGGGTTTAGACTGCTGTGAGACAGGTTAGTTTTACCCTACTGATGACAGTGTCGTAATACTAATTCAACCTAGTACGAGAGGAATCGTTGATTCACACAATTGGTCATCACGCTTGGTTGAAAAGCCAGTGGCGTAAAGCTACCGTGTGCTGGATTATGACTGAACGACTCTAAGTCAGAATTCGGGCTAGAAGCGACGCATGCGCCCGCCGTCCGCTTGCCGACCCACAGTAGGGGCCTCGGCCCCCAAGGGCACGTGTCGTTGGCTAAGCCGCCGCACCAGAAGGGTCGCGGTGGCCGCCTTGAAGTACAACTTCCATCGAGCGGCGGGTAGAATCCTTTGCGGATGACTTAAATACGCGATCGGGTATTGTAAGTGGCAGAGTGGCCTTGCTGCCACGATCCACTGAGATTCAGCCCTTTGTCGCTCCGGTTCGTCCCTCCCCATCCAATCCAACCATTTTTCCGCCCATCTCCAAAGGAGGTTTGTGCAACCGTCCTTGAAAAATATCACCAAGTGTTGCAAGTTCACCTCACCCGAGTTAGCCTCTTATCTTTCAAGCGTCGCGTGCATCCCATTCCAAACAGTTAAGCATACGATTTCAAGTGGCCTTTCGCAAAAAACAATGGCATCGCAACTAGAGGTTTTTCGTGATGCGGAGTGCGCCATAAGTGCTCAGCGATGCGTCGAGAACAACGTCGGTGCATGGAGGCATGTCGCAATTAGAGGTTTTTGTGACCGTCGAGTGCAATGCTGGAGACGCCTCCAATGACGAACGCCGACGGACATATAGTGGTCTGCCATGGGGGCACCATGGCACCGTGGCACCAAGGCACCGTGGCACCATGGCACCAAGGCATCAAGGCACCGCGGCACCATGGCGCGGTGGCACCATGGCACCGTGGCACCATGGCACCGTGGCACCAAGGCACCGTGGCACCAAGGCACAATGGCAGCGTGGCACCGTGGCAGCGTGGCACCGTGGCACCAAGGCACCGTGGCACCAAGGCACAATGGCACCGTCGCACCATGGCAGCGTGGCACCGTGGCACC
>NW_025886551.1:0-38509 GCF_002878395.1 Capsicum annuum
TTCTTAAATCTTTAACATGGTCGGCCTGACTTTTTGACTTAATAATCACATCATCCACGTAGACCTCAATCTCCTTATGCATCATATCATGAAACATAGTGGTCATGACTCTCATGTACATTGCTCCAGCATTCTTTAAACCGAATGGCATCACTCGATAACAATAAGTTCCCCATGGTGTGATAAAAAATGTCTTCTCCGCATCTTCATCATCCATAATGATCTGGTGATATCCAGTATAGCAATCCACGAAAGAGGTAACCTCGTGTTTAGCACAGTTGTCTAACAAAATGTGGATATTGCGTAGTGGAAAATCATCTTTTGGACTGGCTCTGTTCAAATCACGGTAATCAACACACACTTAAATTTTACCATCTTTCTTTGGTACGGGAACAACATTGAATAACAAAATGGGATAGCGAGCCACTCGAATTACTTTGGCTTCAAGTTGTTTCATGATTTCCTCTTTGATTTTAATACTTACATCTGTTTTAAACTTCCTCAACTTCTGTTTTATAGGAGGGAACGCGGGATTAGTTGGCAATTTATGAGCCAGTAATTCAGTGCTTAAACCAGGCATATCATCATAAGACCATGCAAAAACATCCTTATAATCAATTAATGCTTGAATCATTCCATCTTTTAGCTGTGGCAAAACATGTACACTGATTTTAGTTTCTCTAACATCTTCTTGATCCCCTAGATTTATTGGCTCAGTTCCATTCAAATTAGGATTCGGTTTGTCTTCAGACTGTTCCAACTCTTTGCTTATTTCTTCTAGTGCTTCTTCTTCATCATATTCCCCATCCTATTTCATTACATCTTGGTTAGTTTCGATTTTAAGATCAGGTTGAAAATTCTGCATGCATGTCATGTCATTAGAATTTGCATAAAGAGAACTGTGTAAGAAAATAAAAATAAAATATATTAGACACGAAACAAAAGGGTCATTGTATTTCATTAAATAAAAGATAGAAGGGTTTAAAAATAGATGCCAACATAACATAAACAAACTAAAATTCGAATTACAACCCTGAAATAACTCGGATAAACAAAAAGAAAAAAAAAATAAACTACCAAAACTCCCTCCTGACGGGGAGAGGAGTGACTTCCCAATTATTGAGCCGGACAACTGGACCTATGAATTGGACGTTTTCCATATTGGTACCTTCTCCTGCTTCGACCATATCAACTTTAATAAAAAGGTTCTGGAAGTCATCAACTAATTCAACTTCAAATTCCACATGCTTCGTGACACCGCTCTTAACAAATGATTTACTGAGTAGTGGCATTGGGCGAGGGAGTGACCATGTTTCCTTTTTCCTTCCCTTGGCTTTCTTTAGATCTTCAGCTGTAGGCTCAAATCCCAGACCAAACGTTCCCACGTTCTCACTCGGACATATGGGATGAACTATACCGTGCAGAGACGCTCCCAAATCCTTTCCTGGCTCAAATCCGTATTTCCAAAGTTCACTCACTATCATGATAGAAGCAGAAGACAATTGTGGTCCTGGTATAGCCTGCCATTCAAAGATACGATCCACTGGCACTGTATCAAAAATTTGATAGACGAATGTATCCTCTACATTATTTGCTTCAATAAGAGACAAGGGAGAATCTTCATAGGCTGACAAATATCCTTCACCATGAATAACCACTTTTTGCCTGTTATGCTCAAACTTAATCATTTGGTGCAGTGTAGATGCAACTGTCTTGGCCTTGTGAATCCACGGCCTTCCCAACAACAGATTGCAAGAGGAGTCTACATTCAATACTTGAAACTCTACGGCTAACTCAACAGGCCCTATGGTCAATATTAGTTCTATTTCGCCAATGGAATTTGATTTTGCACCATCGAAAGCCCTAACGCATACATTGTTGGGCCTGATCCTGTCAGCACCAATATTCAACTTTTTCAAAGTAGTAATAGGGCAAATATTTGTACCTGAACCTCCATCAATCATGACATGAGTGACGTGGAAATCTTCACACTTCACTGTAATGTAAAAGCCCCGGTTATGCCCTGTACCTTCAACAGGTAATTCATCGTCAGAAAAACTAATCCGATTGACCTCAAAGATTTTTCCAACCATTTTCTCAAGCTGGTTGATTGTAATCTCCTTTGGAACATATGCTTCATTTAATACCTTCAGTAAAATATCACGATGCTCCTTGGAGTGCAACAACAAAGATAAAAGAGAAATTTGAGCAGGAGTTTTCTTTAACTGGTCTAATATTGAATACTCTGGCAACTTTATCTTTTTTAAAAATTCTTTGGCTTCTTCTTTGGTGATAGGCTTTTTGATAAATGATGGTCCACTCACCATTGGCTTAGACTTTCTTAAGCTTTTAGGCACGAAGCATCTTCCTGACCTAGTCAAACCCCCTACCTCATCTACATCTTCCACTACTTATTTCCCGTGATAGGTCATCACAGTCTGCCCATAATTGCAGGGAACCCTTTTCGTATCAAATATCGGAGGTTGGGTCACCGTTTTAAGGACAATAGGCGCTGCCAGTGCTCCTTTCACCGTTAAGATGGGCTGACTCAGAGCTCCCACCACTGTCAACTTAGGTTTATCCTGACTTAAATCAATATGCCTTCTGGTGTCTTGTACCATGATCAGGGGTTTCTTTGTGCTTTTTTAGGCTTTATCTTTTCTCATTCCTTCCTGGCTCAATGACATTGCTTTCAAAGACTCTGCTATATTCACCGATTTCTCCTCAATGGTCTATATCTTAACAATAGGCTTATAACCCTTCGAAGACTCTTTCCTATCATATATCAATTTTAACATATTGGCTTCAGCATGGGTTAGCAGCGGATTCAGGTTAATGTTTGGACCCTCCGGGGCCTGGACCAGCATCTGATTTGTGTCAATTAAATCTTGGACAACTCTCTTTAAATGCCAGCATTTCTCGATATCATGGCCTGTCATATCAGAACAGTACGCACACCTTAAAGAATAATCGATATTCCTCGGCGGTGGATTTGAAAGCCTTCCTTGAATTGGGCTTAAAACCTTCAACTTTCTCAACCTATCAAACAAGCTAGCATATGACTCCCCAAGAGGTGTGAATTGATTTTTGACCGCCTTCTCCTTCTTATACTCGGGCCTAGGATGAAAAATGGGTCTGGAGGGGTTTTGGTAATTTGGTGGAGCGAATGGGCAATTTTATGGAGCTTGCGCACACCACTGCGGGTAAGAAGGGTTTTGGGCATACGGTGTGCGCTATATACTGGATACGGGGGTGGTGGAATAGAATATAAAGGGTTTTGTGGAGGTTAGTAATGGTGGGAAGGAATATATAGAGCTTGGGCGTAGACTTGGGCTTGGGATTGGGGATAGGGGCGAGGTGGTCTTTTGGGATAGGAATGGGTTCCAGCTACGACAGTCGCTACATCCTCTTTATTCTTTTTACCTCCAAATACGCCAGATCCACCTTGAATCACTTGTATGGTAGCTTTTAATTCGGCAAAACTCACTATTCGGCCGGTCTTAATTCCATCCTCTATCTTTTCCCCCATTTTGAGGACTTCCATAAAAGATTTTCCCATTGCCGAAAGTAAATACTGAAAATAGGTCTTATCCTGCGCCTGAATGAAAACTTCTACCAACTTACTTTCTTTCATTGAAGGCTTTACCCTGGCGGCCTTTTCACGCCACCTTATCGCGTATTCCCTAAAACCTTCGGTGCTCTTTTTCTTCATATTGACCAAGGATTTTTCATCCGGAATCAGGTCGATGTTATACTAAAAATGTTGAACAAATTCAGAAGCCAAATCATCCCAGCTATTCCATTTATCGATATCTCAATCGATAAACCATTCTGAGGCCAGATCAGAAAGACTCTCACCAAAGAAGGCCATGAGTAATTCTTCTTTTCCTTCTGCAGCCCTCAACTGGTTGCAATAACGTCTCAAGTGTGCAACGGGATCATCGTGTCCTGCATACTTCTCAAACTTAGGCATCTTAAAATTGAGGGGAAGGTTGATGTCTGGGAACATGCAAAGATCTTTATAGGAAACACTCCTATAATCTCCGATTCCTTGCAAATTCCTCATAGCCTATTCTAAATTTTTCAATTTTCGGGCTATGATATCCTGTTCCTCTGCTGCGACAGGTTTCTCCGTATCAAATGGAAATGCAGGCGGCTGAGTGTACCCATACGGTTCATTCATTTGCAAAGTAGGCTCCAGGGCATAATACTGACTATCTGAAACCTTCAGTACTGGCTCACTGGCAGACCTAGGAAGCCTCATTGTGGGACGTACAGCATATATGAGAGTTTCATGTGGTGGTGGAGCCACGAATACCGGTGTGATCGGTGGAGCTGGCTGAGCAGTTGGTATTGATTGGGGAGCTGCCAAGGGCAAACCAGAACTGCCAGGATAATAATGTCACAGAGTGAATCCTGGCACGTGCTCAGGTGACTCTGTAGGAGCAGAGAATTGTGCCTGAGAGAGCGGTGGGCAGTTAGAGATATTCCCAAGACCTTCAGGGAGCGGAGGAGGAGGCATTCCGCTGGACCATGCCCGGTGTAAATCTATCAATTGTTGCCTGAGCCTTACTACCTCATCATTGTGTTCAGAACTTTCTTCCCTGTGATCCTGATTCGGGTCAATGAGCGAATTTTCAATATCCCTGCTAGCCATGGCGAGCTTTGCTTTGGATTTGGTGAAGTATGGGTGACTAGCCAGAGTGCTGCAAACCTACCACTGTTATCTGAAAGAACATGCTCATCAAAGACGACATCCGTTATGATTGGGGCACACAACAAGCATAGGAATCACATTGGTAAAATTTTCCTAAATTCATGTTCATTTCTACCAGCTTTTGAGGGTAGCGAGGTCATTTTAACATCCTCCTGATTTTTGTCTACACTTTTTACACTTATTGTTATTATTATTTTTTCGTATCCATCTCTGTTCTTTTCTTTTCTCTCGTTATCTACCTTTATTTTATCATTCTTTATGGCTTTTGTTTTTCTTTAAAAGAGGAAAAATAATGAAAAACAACGAAACAAAAATGATTAGATCGAACCCAAAAGTAGGTTGCCTATGTATCATGTTGTACATGAATCAGATCTTGCGTAGTTCGGGCCTTGCCAAAATGGCCAATTAAACTCCTTTTTCTTGAAACTTTAAGAAGAAAAGAAAAATAACAATTTGTCAAAAGAATTGACGAACATCTTTTGTATTTTTTACTTTTAAAATACCTATACAAAACAAAACCTATGATTACCACAGAAAAATCTTTTGGGATTTTCAATTTTGAATTTCATATGAAAATGAAACTTGAAACTATTAAAGGTAAATCTTTTTGTAGTTTTCTCTTGAAGATGTATATGAAACACCTACTCTAAATAAAGAGTGAAGAAAAACTTTTTTTGAATTTTTTTGGAATAAGATCAACCAAAAATAAAACCTACTACCATTAAGGATTTTTTTTTGTATTTTTATTTTCAAGACATGTATGAAACACCTACTCTAGATGAAAAGTGAAGAAATTTTATTTTATTTTTTTGGATTTTTTAAATAAGATCCCCGAACCAACAATAGGCTGCCTACGTATCTCACTCCCGAAAGAGGAGAATCAGGGGTGCGTAGTTCGTCCAGATTGGACAATTAACGATTAACTAATAAATTGACGCTAATTTAAGAGACACCACCAAAAACAAACGAAAAAAAACTTTTGGATTTTCCACTAGACACTTTAACTAAGACTGACACCACCAATTATGAAGAAAAAAAATCTTTTTGGTATTTTTGTCTTTGACAAATAAGTAGAAAAGGCAAACAAACTTTTTTTTTTTTTGAATTTACGGTACTTTGCGAAGACAAATGTAAAACGTAAAAAAAAATCTGTTTTGAGTTTTTGGATCGTGAAGAACAAAAGCCATAAAGAATTCTAAAATAAACTATGACATTCCTCTTTTTTTTTTTTCATTCTTTCGACTCACTTTTTTCTATTTTTCTTTTTCGTTTTTGCCTACGCACCTTACTCCTAACAATTTTTTTTTTCAAAAATCAGTCCGTCAAATGACCACGTTACCCTTAAAAATGCAGCAGTTAGCACGTTGGGATGCTTTAGAGGTGAGTCTCCTACAAAGGTCCATGTGGGTCCCGCTAGGTCTCCGTATGATGCACATAAGCATGACCTAAAGGCTGACCTACGATGTGGTTTACTAACAAGGCTGTTCGGGGGATCGTATGGTTGATAGTGACTGCTTTTCTTTCCACCTACTCTATAACACCGACGGCTCCCCCCTAAAATAAGGGTGACTCAACTAGAGGTTGTGTACAACACGTGTACTACGGACTTGTTGCAGAAAGAAGGCTGGGGGGTGGACTCATGATGACAGATATAAAGTGGTAACACATAGGATAAATACTATAAACAAAGAGCATGAAAAAGCACAAAAGTGAAAATAACACAAACAATAACCACAAACAATGCTTATACACTCGTAATGCCAAACAAAGCCGATACGACTCCAAAAATAGCTCGAATTCTGAAAACTTGTCATTGACTCCCCAGCAGAGTCGCCAGAACTGTCACGCCCCTTTTTACGTACTCCAAAAGATTTATATTTTTAGTTCGAAAGGATTTTATTATTTAAGTGACAAGGAATGAAAATTTATTTCGGAAAAGGATTATTTACATTTTTTACTCAGAGTCGCCACTTGGCATAATCTAAAGTGCCAAGTAACCATTGGAAAAATCCTTTTCAAAAACCATTTGACTCTTTAAACTGGTTTAAGAACAGAGACTCCAGCAAAGGAATTCTGTTGACCAAGGGGAAGGTGTTAGGCACCCCTCGATCCCGTGGTTCAACCACAGTCGCTTGGTAGAGTTTATCAACTATTTTGGCATTACGAAATGTACAAACCATACAAAAGAACGTAAAATAATCAAACAATAAACAAAACAAAATAATCCAAAAATGTAAAGTCCAGTCCACTTATACAGTCCAAAAATAAATAATGCAGAAATATAAATCTATTCTACCCTAGACTAATCCTATACTACGCTCTACCGCTTCAGCCAACGCCTCGGGCCTTCACCACGAACATCTTCCAAGTACAAGGTACTTCGGGGCATTCTCCGGTGAATAAATATATACAGATACTTCGGGGCATTCCCCGGCCAAATTAATACAATAGATGTCAATGTATAAATCAAAACCATTCCACAAACATTTCACCATTCAACAATCACAAATCCTAAATCTTGCCTACCCAACCTACCTTTGCCTAAACCAATCGGCGTATCACAATACTACCAAGTTCAATTAGCGCTCGTTTCAAGTTAAACACACAATGAAATCAACTAATCCAAATCACCAATTATATCAAATTTTAATTCTCACCCCCAAGTCCATTTTTAACCACATGATTAGTGCATGCTTCGATTTTCCAATCACATCTTATAATCTGAAACCAACATCAAACACAACACAAACAACGAAGATTCAAACCAAACACACAACAAATAAATCATCCACACCCACAACATCAATAAAGAGTCAAGATAAAACAAAGATCGGTAGACGAAATGGACCTCAATGAAACTGATCCTTGTCGATAATAAATAAATCTGAAGCCCAAAATACTCGAATGGAGAACCTCAATCACGAACCTCCCCGAATCCGAACTCAGCGTAAAAAATTGGAACAAGAAATAATATAGCTCAAGTTACGATTAGCTCGGGATAGCGTAGACGAACAGAAACAACTTAGAATCCAGTGCACTTGACCTTTCTGATGGAATATCGAACCTAGTGCCTGAATCTGATCAAAATTCAATGAAGAAAAGAGATTCCGGTGAGAATTAAACCAAAATCAAGATCGGGAACAATGGTTTGATGCGGATTTGGATGGAACAGAGGGCTGGTCATCGTATTTTTACTACACCGGAGCTCCGGTGAGCTCGGTATTGATGAAAAATTGGAGAAAAGCAGACAGCTGTAGCATTTTCCAGTGATATCTCACCGGAAACATCTCTCCCGTCCTTTCTCTCTCACTCAAAGCTGTTGCCTTTCTCCGATTTCTCACTCTCTTCTCGATCTCACCATTTTGCTCCCATTCCCGTGTGCGTGTGTGTGCTTGAGTGTGTGTAGTGTGTTTTTTGGTGACTGAACGGTAGCTACAGTGACCATCGGAGCTTTCTCAGTGATGATCCCAATCGATTTCCGGTGAGGAACTCATCGGAAATAGTCAAACCCAACCCCTTTTCTCTCCTTCTCGCTCGATTTCCGCTCTTTACCCCTTTATCCCTCTCTCTCCGATCTGTTCCTCTCTGTATTATTTATGTGGAGTGTATATTGTGAGTGGAATCGTGAGGAAGAAAGAAGAAGCCTCGAATGCTCTCTATTTTTCTTTTTGATTCAAAAAAATCGGCCTCCCTTTTGTTCCTTTTGTGTGTGTTCTCTGTGAAGAAGAAGATAAAAAAAAATATATCCAATGTGTGGGTTCTGTGCATGGTTGTATATGGCGTGAGGTAGGTGGGGTCACATGGTGGTAAGGGTAGTGGTGAGGTGGGGTAGAGTTTGTTAGGATAAGGTAGGTGTTATTTTTTAATTGGGTGGGTTGTTAGAATATTAGGATAAAACAAAATTAGTTAGGGGGTTGTTATTTTTTGACATTTTTTGGAGGGATTATCACACGGGTGAGGGTACACGGTAGGATAAGGTAAACAATAGGTAAAACGACATCGGGGAGGGACAAAATTAGGTGTCTACAACGAGTCCCCAGCAGAGTCGCCAAAGTTGTCACACCCCCTTTTTTGCAACCAAAAAAGATTGGATTTTAAGTTTTGAAAGGGTTTTTATTATTAAAGTGACAAATAGATTGAAAATTATTTCGAAAAGGATTCATTAGTTCCAAAACTCAGAGTCGCCACTTGGCATAAATCGGGTGTGCCAAGTCACCATTGAAAAATCCTTTTCAAAATGGTTTGACTCTTTAAACTGATTTGCGAACAGAGACTCTGGCTAAGGAATTCTGTTGACCGAGGGGAAGGTGTTAGGCACCCCTTGATCCTGTAGTTTGACCACGGTCGCTTGGAGGAACATATCAGCTAAATTTGACACTAAGGATGTATGAACCACATAAACACACAACAATCAAGCAAACAAACACAAACCAAAATAAATCCCCCCCAAAAAATGTAATGTTCAGTCCAATTTATACAGTCCAAAATAGAAAAATGAGAAAATAAATCCTATCTAACCTATACTAATCTTCACTAAGCTCCCGTGCGTTACCTGACGCTGTGGTCCTTCCTCACGAACGTCTTCCGCCAACATAATCCGTCGGGGCATTCCCCGGCCAAATAATACATTTGAATTAAATAAGCTAACTAACTAAAAAAACGTTCAAAACACACATTTAAACTTTCAATCAAACACATCACGTCCTAGATTTTTGCCTACCCGAACCTATATTGCTCATCCATTTCGACCTAAGCATACTACTATTGTGTTCAACAATATCAATACTTGTACCAAATTAGTAATCATCAATTAATTAAGCTATCAAAATATTCACTTTTTATCAGTTTTTCGATTCCCGACCCAATTCTTGATTTTAATGCTTGAATACGATATCATGTCATCAAACAATCCATAATCACGCAAATCCAACCATAAATCGAAACCAACAACTAGTCACACAATCAAATGCACAAAATCAAATTATATGATGAAATTAAGAGATGACGAGATAGAATTAGACCTTAATTGGGATTCAACTGCCATATTTCTTCAGTAATTTCACTAATACACAAAAGGGGAGTGACGACTGGAACCAAATTGCGTACTTCAAACCAACGACCTCAATCGAAAATCCCAAATCGGTAATTCAAAACAATACCAACAAGGACGGGAGATTCGACCAAAATTAATAGACTGTGTGATGATGATTTTGGCACTAAAATCAAGACAGATGTCGGCTTAGAGTATTCCGACGATGAGTAGCATTTTCTGATGACTGGCGACAGTAGGGAATTTTTGGTCGGCGCCGATTCCGGTGAGAATCTCACCGGAAAAACTCAAAATCGAACCCTCTCTCTCTTTTTCTCACTTCTCTTGATATCTTTCTCTCTCGTCTCTCTCAAAATTCCCTCTCTTCCTTTTTGAATCCCCAATTTCACTATTGTGTATAGATAAATCTCTGTGCGTGTATTGTATTGTGTAGAAGAAAAAACTTTCAGTGAGGTATGGTGTGTGTATATGAATTCGGTGGAAGCTCCTTCTACAGTGAGTGAATCCCTGTGATATAGTATGAGTGATCCCTTTTTTTAGGCCCCCCTTTGTTTGTATAGTATTGTCTATGAGAAAGAAGAAAAAATGTAAGAAAAAAATGGATTGGGGTGACGTGGGTTAGGGTAGGGGTATGGGTGATGTGTCTTCTTTTAATTGAAAGGGTTGTTAGGATGTTAAAAAGAATAAAAGTTTGTTAGAGATTTTTTTGAGAGTTATTTTTTGTATTTTTGTGGCATGTAATTACGTGGGTGAGGGCACATGGTGAGGTGAGCTAAAAATGGATAAAATGGGTGTTCGGGAGGGATAAAATTAAGTGTCTACAAGTAGCAGTAACATATTAGCAGGACACATCAGAGGCCCTTAGACGTAGCACAAAGGGTAAACAGTTACCAAAGTATTTGGACCACTATGTGGTCCCAAATCCCAAAGGAGTACCTCCCCTGCCAAGCAGTTGGAGAATAGGACAAATCCAGCCTTGCATAGAATAAAATAAATAGGCTAAAACATATTGAGAATAGTGTGAACGATCTTGCTTATCTTTTTGTTTCTTAGAATGGTAGATTTGGAACCTCCCTCTTTCTATTTTTCCTTTTTTTAGCTCTATTTTATTCCAAGAATTTGAGGACAGATCCCTTATGTGGCTTGGAAATCAATTTATCAATTTATCTAAGTTTTGATTGTTCTATTTGGTCCTTTCATTGATCTTCCTTCTACAAATGGGCGATGGTACACACAACACACGGTCACGATCCTTGGATGAAGCTGTGAAACAACTCCAAGAAGAGTCAGCCGCTCACACCAAAGCTCTGGAACCTATTAACGGTACCCTTCAAGAGCTTGTTCTACAAAGGGCTTCTCCGAGGCTCCTTCTACCGATGACGCCACCCATAGCTAACCCTTCTTCTTCGGTGTTGGGTCAATCTTCAATGCCACAGCCACAAACTATTTTTTCTATAACATCCCACGCCACAACAACCAGTTTATACCTTCAATCCTCCACACCCCCAACTTTTTCTTACCCAACAACCCTTTAATCATTTTCGTAGAGACAAACCAGCTTTGATTGATTTTCCAAAGTGTGATGGTACCGCTGCTGAGAGTTGGATATTCCAAGCCAATCAATATTTCAAAACCTATGCTGTTTTCGACGAACATTGTATTAATCTCTGCTCCTTCTTTCTTGAAGGCGATGCCAAAGATTGGTATCAATGGATGTACCGAAATCACCAGTTATGGGGCTGGGATCACTTTATGAAAGCTTTTGTGACTTGTTTTGGAGCAAAATCCCTAGAGTCACTAGAGAGTTTGCTTACTAAATTGCAAATAACTTTCTCTATTCGTGAATATCTCTCAGAGTTTGAGAAGCTTGTAAATCGAACCACCGAGATGTCCCCACCGATGCTAAAGCATTGTTTCACGTCTGGGCTTCATCCAGATATTAAAGAGGAATTCTATCATTAGGCCCGCTGACCTTCATGAAGCCATTGGGCTGGAATTTTTGCAGGAACAAAAACACTTGGCTCAACCTAAGTCTTTGACCCAACCCACATTTTTCCCTAAACCACCTCCTGTCTATTCTTCACATCCACTTACACCGACTCCTAAATTGAACCCATCTCTTTCTCCAGCTTCAAACTTTTCGACAGTATCTCTCCCGAGAGTAGGTCATGTTCTTTTTAAAAAACTCACACAAGCTGAAATTCAACGCAAACGTGAACTAGGTCTTTGTTTTAATTGTGATGCAAAATAGGTCTTTGTTTTAATTGGAGCAGTCCTATCCCAAGAAGGACATCCTGTAATATTTTTCCACTCGCATGCAAGTTATTTCTACCTACAATAGAGAAATGTTTTCCATTACTCAAGCTGTTCAAAAATGGTGACAATATCTATTGGGTCGTCGCTTTCTAATCCTCACAGACCCAAAACCTTAAAGTCCCTCACTAGCCAAGTAATACAAACTCCGGAGCAACAGTGTTGGCTAAGTAAGCTTATTGGCTATGATTTTGAAATTCACCATCGTCTGAGAAAATTGAACTCGGCAGCAGATGCTTTGTCTCTAGTTCCTGCCCTGCAGGCTTTGAGTTTGGCTGTCACTGAATTAGCCTTTCTAGACCAATTACGTGCCCTGAACAAAACTGATGAAGGCTTACTCAAATTGCAACAATAATTAAAATTAGATCTTGCTTCTCTGCCATATTTTTCATTTCTGGAAGGACTTCTTTTGTTTCAGAATCGATTGGTTGTTCCACAAGTTGCTAAACTTCATTCCTTGCTTCTTGCTGAGTTTCACTCGTCTAAACTTAGGGGTTATGCTGGTCTCTCATGTACATTTTATCATCTTTCTTCCAATTTCTATTGGACCAGAATGTGTGCTGATTTACAGAAGTTTGTCTTAGAATTCAAACTTGTCAACATATGAAAGACTCAACCTTAAAACCTACTGGTTTATTATCCCCATTACCAATTCCAAATGCTATCTTTGAAGATATTTCAATGGATTTCATCACCGGGCTTCCTCCATTGCAAGGTCGTACTGTTATATTGGTGATTATAGATCGCCTCTCTAAATATGGCCACTTTATTGCCTTGCTAACCCATTTTACTAGCCAAAAAGTTGCTGTGATGTTTGTTCAGGAATTTGTTCATTTACATGGATTGTCTGTTACCATTGTTTCTGATCGTGATCCCCTATTTCTCTTGAAATTTTGGCAAGAACGACATAGGCTTTAAGGGACTCAACTTGCTATGAGTTCGACGTATCTCCCCCAGTCGGATGGCCAAACTGAGGTTGTTAATAAGTGTTAGAGATGTACCTTAGGTGCTTTGCTTCTGATACTCCATCCACTTGGTTTTCCCTATTACCATGGGCAGAGTTTTGGTATAATATGTCGTACCAGCACAGTCCTAAGTTAACTCCATTTGAAGTGGTTTATGGTCGTTCCCCACCAACTATTTTCAGATTTATCCAGGATAGTTCAACTAATACTAATGTGTCTGCCTCTTTTCTCCAACGAGATAAAGTCTTAGCTATTTTGAAGGCCAATTTGTTGCAGGCTCAAGAGTGTATGAAGATTAATGCAGATAAGAATCACAGGGATATGGTCTTCAATGTCGGTGATTGGGTCTATGTCCGTCTTCGCCCTTATCGACAACTCTCTTTACGTTTGCAGAGCTATTCCAAACTGAGTAGACGCTTCTTTGGACCTTTCCAAATTATTCAACGAATTGGTGAGGTTGCCTATAAGCTGGAACTTCCTCCTTCTTCCAAGATTCATCCTGTCTTTCATGTTTTTGTTCTAAGAAAATGTCTAGAAAATCCAAGTGATCAAGTTACTCCAATTGATCTTTTGGATCAGTCATCATCCATCATCCTTACTTCGGAGGATATTTTACAGACACGAACCATCTGGAGGGGTGGCCATCAGATACATCAATGCCTTGTTAAATGGTCAGGCCTTCCCACTTCTGATGTTACTTGAGAAGACACTTCTACATTGCTTCTAAGGTTTCCAAATCAGAACCTTGGGGACAAGGTTCATCTCCATGGGGGCGGCATTGTAACAAATCAGCAGGACACATCAGAGGCCCTTAGACGTAGCACAAGGGGTAAACATTTACCAAAGTATTTGGACCACTTTGTGGTCCCAAATCCCAAAGGAGTACCTCCCCTGCCAAGCTATTAGAGAATAGGACAAATCCATCCTTTCATAGAATAGAATAAATAGGCTAAAACATATTGATAATAGTGTGAATGATCTTGCTTATCTTTTTGTTGCTTAGAATGGTAGATCTAGAACCTCCCTCTTTCTAGTTTTCCTTTTTTTTGCTATGTTTTATTCCAAGAATTTGAATACAGATACCTTTTGTGGCCTGGAAATCAATTTATCAATATATCTAAGTTTTGATTGTTCCATAGCCTCTACCTGTGAAATTACATAAACTATCACATCTCAGTGAATTTCATATCTCAACCATTCAATTTCCCTTTACCTATCTAAAAAATCACATCTTTGTATTAGAACACACTCGATGTTGAGTTGGCCAAATACCTTAAATCTCGACAATAGTCGTGTGAGGGCTATAAAAATGTGCTCACGTACCCTCTATTACGGCTACTTGCGCTTACTTGATTAATTTTTTTTCTATTCACCTTTTATCTAATTCACAAGGGAAAAGACTCAAATATGCCACTGAACTATCAGAAATGGCTCATTTATGACATCCGTTAAAAGTTGGGCTCATTCATGCCATCGCCGTAACAAAATTGGCCCATCCATGCCATTACTTTTAATAGTCGATTTTTAGAAAACAGCTTTGCCACGTGGCAGCATATTGAGGTCCACGCCATTTTTTAAAATTTTTTTAAAAAAATATTTATAATTTTTTTATAATTTTTTATTTAATTTTTTTAAAAAATGGTGTTGGTTACGAAGTTTATAGATTACATATTTCTATGCTTTTATTTATCAAATAACGAATAATAAATTTTGCATATAACTAATGTTCATGTTTTTTCTGGATTCTTATTTTTAAAAATAATTATATATATATTTGACCAATCTTCTAGGTATTTATTGAAACATGAACCCAAAATATTCAAACCTGAAATTCCTGTTTATCATAACCAGTTCTAGTCCTTATATGCAATGATAATAAAGGACGGAACTATATTCTTGTCATATTTTGCCAAATGAAAAAGGTGACCATATTAAAATGATCAATTCAAAGACCTTAAATGGTTAATCCTTCTTAACACTTTGAAAAGTACATGATAGAGAAAGAAAAAGAATGCAAAAATGTGAACAATTTCTTCTGTTGGTGCATTCTGTTTTCTTTACTTTTCTTGCCCTCTTTGTGTGTATGCATGCAAAATGTATGTAGTAAAGTATTGTGTGTGGATGTGTACGCTATCATTTATTCCTTTTTTGATAACCATTTATATGCATGCATGTAAGATCATATATTATATCAAATCTCACTTCAAATTTAATCATAACAAAGATTTGAATACTCTAGTATTACAACAACAAATGTAAAATAAGAGCAACTCCACTTCATAATATTGGAATTGAATTTCGCATAATCGTGATATTATATTATTCAAAGAAAGGTAAAGGGTTACCTTTTGGAAAAATAGTTTCCAACAAAAGAAAAAAGAAGCTGCGAACTCGAAACCACGAACCAAACCTCAAACTCCAACTCATTGTCTACCCATTTATGTTATTTGCTTTTTGTTTCTGTCAAATATTACTCCCTTTTCTTCTTAATTCTTCTCTTTTCTTGTTTTTCTCTCCCTGTCCATGTTTTTTTTTCAAGGTTCCTCTCCCTTTCTTCCCCTTTTTGTCGTTTCCCTAATCCTCCCTATTCGTTCTCCTTATCTTTGTGTTTTTCTATGCCCCCTTTGTGTCTGTGTGGGTGTACTATATAATGTATAAGGTTGGGAAGTTGAGGGGTAGAGGAAAAGGTGGGGATGATTGGGGTAATTTTCTTTAGGATAAGATTTTTTTTATAAATATATAATGTATAAGGTTGGGAAGTTGAGGAATTTTTTAATTTTTTTTAAAAATATTTATAAAAAAAATATTTATAATAAAACTTTTTTATAATTCTTTTAAATTTATTTGAAAAAAAATTAAAAAAATGACGTGGACTTCTAATATGCTGCCACGTGGTAAAGTAGTTTTCTAAAAACCGGCTGTTAAAAGTAATGGTATGGATGAGTCAGTTTTGTAACGGTGATGACATGAATGAGCCCAACTTTTAACGGATGACATAAATGAACCATTTCTGATAGTTCAGTGATATATTTGAGCCTTTTCCCAATTCACAATGCATGGAACCTCCACTTTGATTCACTACTATTGACTTACCAAGTCATCAATACTCCAAATTAAATCAAGTAAGATAAGTTGGTTGATGTAAAGACTCGGTGATCGATAAGAAAGATCGACAGGCTTATAGACTAAGGTACATTTATGTATTATTCCTTGGAATAATAAAAATCACTGTAATAGTTTTTAGGCAATATGTACACAGTAAATTACAAGTTTCCAGTTTGCCTCGAATTTATTCTTCCCTCTGGGTCATATTATATGATATTTTTAATATTTGGACCAAGGAAATTCAACTGAACTCCCTTTCTAGCCTTTAGCTCCGCCACGTTCCAGAATCTTTAGGGTGAATCCATCTTTGCGATTGGATCTTACGCGTAGTACTGCCTCAGTCAGTGGCAGAGCCACATGTAATTTAGGTGTGTCGACCCACACCCTTCCGTCAGTAAATTACACGATGTAGCTACGTAAAAATATATTTTTTATTGTATATTGATGCTCTTTGGCTTCTTCGTGATTTACTTCTTTATATTCCGACTTAGTGAAAATTCTGGCTCCGCCTTTGACCTTAGTGGTTTGACTATTAATGTTTGTTATTCATACTTGAAAACGAAATGCCAGCTAAAGGAGACTTGGCCGTGGACTCCAACAATAAAGCAAATAACTGATTGAATGAGTCTAAGCTCATCTCTCTTTTCCTTTTACCAATAATTCATCTTCTTTTTTCTCTTACTCTTCCTTACTTCACCTCAGGTTTAGATATCTTCATAGCTACCGAAAAACAAATTAAGGAAAAAAGAGATGGCTGAAATTCTTCTTACAGCAGTCATCAATAAATCTGTAGATATAGCTGGAAATCTACTCATTCAAGAAGGAACACGCTTATATTGGTTGAAAGAGGACACCGATTGGCTCCAGAGAGAAATGAGACACATCCGAGCATACATAAACGATGCACAGGACAAGGCAACTGGAGGAGATTCAAAGGTGAAAAACTTGATTAAAGATATTCAAGAACTGGCAGGCGATGTGGAAGATCTCTTAGATGAATTCCTTCCAAAAATTCAACAATCCAACTAGTGTACAGGCGCAATTTGTCGCCTTAAAACAGCTTGCGTCCCATCTCGTGCTTCTTTTGCCGATGTGTTCGCTATGGAGATTGAGAAGATAAAGAAAAGGGTTGTTGACATTGATCGTGTACGGACAACTTACAATATCATTGATACAAGTAACAATAATGATTGCATTCCATTGGACCGGAGAAGATTATTCCTTCATGTTGATGAAATAGAGGTCATCGGTTTGGATGATGACTTCAACAAGCTACATGCCAGATTACTTGATAAAGAGTTGTCTTATGGAGCAGTTTCCATAGTTGGCATGCCTGGTCTTGGAAAAACAACTCTAGCCAAGAAACTTTTTAGGCATGCCCGTGATAAATTTGATTGTTCGGGACTGGTCTACGTTTCACAACAGCCAAGAGCAGGAGAAATCTCACTTGACTTAGCCAAACAAGTTGGAAAAGAAAAAAGTATGTTATTCTCTTAGATGACATTTGGGATGATCTCAAACTTGTCCTTCCTGAACATGATTCAAAAAATGGCAGTAGGATAATTATCACATCTCGAAAAGCAATGCATGTTAGGGTTTTTGCCTAATTTTCTTACTATATTTAAGTTTTACTTTTCTTAAAATGAAAATAAAAGTTACCATAATTACTTTTACTTTTGCTAAAAAAAAAATATAATTATTTTCCATATTTGGCTAACCTCTTTCTTGGAGGAAAGGTTTTGAACATCTATAAATAGAACACCCCCTTCTCATACCATAACACAATAGCATCCACAATGTAGTCTTTAAAGAGTCTTTGTTTAGGGGAGATTTTATCTCTCATTAGTTTTTATGTTTTTTATATTAGGTTTTATATGTAGGCCAATTGGCCAAATCGTATAATAAAATTATGTTTTTAGTATTGTTTTTCGTTGTCATCTTATTTATTGTCTCATAGTTTGCAACTAATAGCTTCCGCATGACACCCTCTCGATTTTGAACCCAACAAGTGGTATCAGAGATTACGGTTCAATGGTCCAATGGTGTGGTGAGACGAGATTAAACAGGTTCAAAGCGGTTTCAAAATTAAGCTGCAACAAGTTAGATAATAATGAAGATTTTTGTCGAACTACATGTGGAGAACAAGTTTCAACTATATTTTCAACATGCCTGCTGCTGCATTTTTAAAAATGAAAATAAAATATTACTTTTAAACCAATTTTTAACCATGATATTTTAAACCTTATTTTTAACCATGACAAACAGCAGTTATGAAGATTATATCAAGAACGAAGTTCATGCACGTGATATGAAGAGAAGACGGATCAAGTCAAGAAAATCAAGCCAAAAAGGGTAGATTTGTTAGGGTTTTTGCCCTGATTTTCTTACTATATTTAAGTTTTACTTTTTCTTAGAAGGAAAATAAAAGTTACCATAATTACTTTTACTTTTCTTGAAAGAAAAAATATAATTATTTTCCATATTTGGCTAACCTTTTTCTTGGAGGAAAGGTTTTGGACATCTATAAATAGAAGATCCCCTTCTCATACCATAACACAATAGCATCCACAATGTAGTCTTTAAATAGTCTTTGTTTAGGAAGAGATTTTCTCTCTCATTAGTTTTTATGTTTTTTATATTAGGTTTTATATGTAGGCCAATTGGTCAAATCATATAATAAAATTATGTTTTTAGTATTGTTTTTTGTTGTCATCTTATTTATTATCTCATAGTTTGCAACTAATAGCTTCCGCATGACTCCCTCTCGATTTTAAACCCAACAATGTAGGCAGATGCATAGGAGGGGATAACTCGTTGCACGTGTTGTAACCCCTAGATTTAGAGAACAGTTTTGAACTTTTTACCAAGAAAATCTGTAATTTTGATAGTGATGATTAGGCCAATGCTTTACCAGACTTGGTAAATAATATAGTTGGGAGATGTGGAGGTATACCACTAGCCATTGTGGTGATAGCAGGCATGTTGAGGGCAAGAGAAAGAACAAAACATGCATGGAGCAGGGTACTTGTGTAACACCCCAATTTTTTTGAACCGAATGCTACATGGTGCCCATGACCCCGAGGACCACAAGCTAACCCATGACTGATATCTGTATCTGAGCACTGAATAACCATATTGTAAAATATGCGGAAACATAATACTATAAGGCCATAAGGTTCAAATCTGAATAAATATCTGATAAAATAATGTCTGAAAATGGTATAACAATACCAGCACAAATCTGAAATAACTGTCTGACATGGTGTAGTCTGAAAGCCTCTAACTGTACTGAATAAGGAGTTGAAGGAACATGTCTCCAACTAACTCCATTAACTAAAAACTAAATTGAAATGATAAATAAAGTAATAATCATATCATCCTCGAATGAAGAAGACTCACTGCTGGCACTGACTGCTGAAATTTGCAATGCTACTGCTGCTCTGAAACTCGTGCCTTTGAACCTATGGTGTAACATTAAAACAAAAACCATAGCGCAAATGCGTCAGTACGACTGAATGTACTGAGTATACGAGTGAGGTATGCTATATGCAAAGGGTTTATATGCATGAACAATGCTGACTGATATGAACATGAGAATACATACATGTACAGATAACTATAACTAAATTTGTAGTGATACTGACTACTGATTCTGAATGCTGACATATGAGTTTATTGATATTGAGATACTGAATGATTGAGTTAGCTAATAGTGATATTTGGGTCACTAATAAGTGAGGAACTGATACTGTATTATGGAATACTGAGAGACTGATGTTATATTACTGATAAGTGAATGACCATTTCTGACAGTTCTAATTATGAAGAACTGGTCTGATCGACTGTATCTGATAGTCCTGAAACTGAATACTGATAACATAGTTTATCGATATCTAGCATGACTGATAAGTGAGTTCTGATAACTGATATAGCTGAATGACTGTATCTAACAATCCTGAATCTGATGGAACTAGCTGAGTTTCGTACTGTATCTGAGTTGACTATATCTGACAATCCTAAAAACTGAAGAACTATCTAAGTTTTATTACTGACTGTATCTGATAGTCTTGATTCTGTAACTGAAACTGTGGGAGAATTCATCTAACCGACATGCCCCAAATATGCTTAAATAGCTAAATCGGAGTCCAATCTGTACCCTAATTGGAAGGGTGCCAATACCGTGTCACGAATAAAGACAAGCTGTGAGTGACCCTCTAATCTGGCAGTGTCCCCATAAGAGAACGGCGGGTATCCGCCTCATCAACTCTAAAGTTAGTAGTGTTGATGTCTCAACCTATGCTGGCTACATAGTTCTGGAACACAAGGATTGCTTCTAGGAATCTCACCCTCCATCTGGCAGTGTGGATTCCCATCCTTGGGTTCGCTCGATGCTGACTCCTTCTCCCATCTGAATAGACACTGAACATGAATACTGAGCTGAGTTACTAAGTTCCGTTGACTGACGAAATACTACTTACGACTGACTGAGTTCATGAGATTTCTGAGAATACTAAGTTACTGCATTTTTCTTGAGTCACATAACTGACTAAGTTCTATGGAACATGGCTTGACTGTGGATATCGAGAAAACATGACATGGCTCTAGGCACACAACTATATTTTTTGGGTACAAGTACCCCTAGGAATCGATGGAAGGAAACTGACACAACATGATAATTCTTGATCATTGGACTAAAGTCCATATTTCATAACATCATAAATTGAAGATTTCATATTATACATGGTTCTTGAACATCCTATACACGAGAGGGATTTTATATAATCAACATGCCATGAGTTCATCAATCTATTTTCATGATCATCCTATCAACATTCACAACCATATCATGAGCATCTTATACAACATCTTCAATTCAAGACAATAGCATGGAAATTATGTTGAACATGAGCATGGAGCATGGACTAGTCATTTAGGGCCTATTATGTCATAAAAGCATGATTTCTAGTCTCTTAGGTATTTTCACAAACACCTTACATGCACATCTTAGGAATAGGTGGATTCATCAAGATTACAAGTTTTCAACCACCAATTTCACATATTTATACATCATATACCACCATGGTTTCATACAAACATACAAAGATCTCATCTTGGGCATCATCCAACTTTAACAACATAAATTCATGGTTCTTAATTTAAAAGAGGGTTCTTGAGCTTTATGGATGAAAGGGATCCATAAATCAACACTACGCATACCTTAGATTAAGAATCCGTGGAAATTTACGGTGATCTTGGCTTGAATCTTGAAACCCCCAATTGAACCCTTACTTGTTCTTGTTAATCTTGGAGAGAAATTGAGCAAAAGGAGTATATTCTGGTCTCAAATGTCATTAATCCCGTGTTATGGAGTATATATAGGGGTGGAAGGTGACCAAAATGCCCCTAAAGAAAGAGAGAAAGACGCAGCTGTCCCTCTGTTGACTGTCTGATAGGCTGAAGTAAATTGATCATAAATTTTTACTCCAATGTTAAAATTGGATGAAACCAATTGCATTAGAAAGAAGACTCAAATATATTTCCATTGATATATAGAATATCTCACAGTTCATTATATACAGGAAGTTATGATCGTTTGAAGTTGATTAAAATTTTGACCTGAAATGCGCTGGAATGCGGGAGCATTTCAAACCAGTGAGTTAGCCACTGAAATGAGCCCAAAATGCGCCCGGAATATGTCCAATGCGTACTAGGGGCTTTCCCCATCGCAACGCAACTTGAAAATGCAAAATGGAGGTCGGGAAGGTCATCAAATAAATTCCCAAAGTTAGGAGGTCTAAAATGAGATTAAGCGTTGAACTTGAATACTTAGCAAATTTTTTTATAAGTGTTGGAATCTCTCATGGAGCTTTACGAGCTGAATTTGACATGCGATTTTTACGCAGTCTTCCAATATCTCCCCCTTGGAAACATTCGTCCTCGAATGAGACTGACTGAGAGGGGAAATAATAAGCTGGACATGAGCTGAACATGAATGAGTAAAACATGATTTCATGATTGACATGACTGATAAGCTGAATTTATATCATACTTGACATGCATATCTGATGCATGATTATACAACTGATCTGATACATGAATGCATACCTAAATAGGCAATGGTACTTAGTACCAAGCTTGTAATGAGAACGTGAGCATGAATTTGGATACCAAGTTTGGTACTGAAATCTAAACATGAAACTAAATGAGTTCAAGGAAGACTGTTACCCTGAACTGAACATGCTAATGAGCCTGAGATTTATTACCAATTATGCCTAAGCGAAAATATGAGAACGTAACTGTGTCTGGAACGTGATGCATGAATTGAATATCATGATCTGAACTGAGTCATTAACTTGTGACATGGACTGAGTATCGTGAACTAAATTTAGCCATTGAGTATATGGATTAGAACTAAGATTTTGAAGCTAGAGGGTCAACTTATGAGTAACCTTTCCTCAAAACTGGACTCACTAAGAGAAAGAGAGCGACATGTTTATGTCATGAAGGTTTGGGGAATTAGAGCGTATCTCCCCCTTGGGACACTATGTCCTTTGAAGAAGGCTAGACTAAGTTTGCTAAAATATTAAGCAAAACTGAGGCGATGAACAAGGGACCTAGGAACTGAATCATGACTGATTATCTGGATTCTGAAACTGAGGCATGATACATGAACTAGGCTGGCTTACATCTACATGTTTGGTTCAATTGAGAATGGTTTCATTCATGAGATTTCAGATAGTGTGAATAGATGGAAAGATAGGAAATCAAACTGCATGAACTTGTTTGTTTGAGAATAACACATGCTGAAAACTCATACAGGGAGAAAGCGAATCTTGGCCTTATTTGACCAGGACATCAGAATAGGAGATCGCTACATGACGGGGATTCTTGTATTAGGAGGCAAAGCCTATGAATCATCATTTAAGATGAAGTGTCTAAGCCCCCTGCACTGCAACTGAGACTACTAAAAAGATTCATGTAGGTGCTGAGCACGAATGTATAGACATACTGACTTATCTGATTAGCTAAATAACTGGTAGCTGAATACTGGATCTGTAAAACTAAACTGTACTTAGTATGGATAGCTGGACTGATACAAGAATTACAAGGACAACACGAAACACACTTCAAAATCAGTCCACAAGATCAAAGATTCGAGGACCCTTTTGAAGACCATACTCGGATTCAACAAACAACAACAAGAACACAATGTATTGATGTGTTTATCACCTTAAAATAGCTAACAACAAACTATGTTAACAACAACAAGATGAAGAATAACGATAATGGAACAAGAACAACAAGTCACGGATTTGAATTACAAGAACAAAAACAAATGATTACAACATAAACAAAATGGATAGATAGTTAGACCTTGGTTGGTATAATCTTAAGAATCCAAGAATATGGTAATATTGGACCCTTAAAACTACGCACAACGGTTAGCCTAACTCCTACATTGATGCAAGAGGAACTTTACCTCCTCTAAACACCAACGTCTCAAGCCAATATTGCAACACAAGTGATATCCACACTTGTTGCCCTCATTTCGGTGTGGTGGCTATTCCAAGCCCTACAACTAAAGGTGTTTCATGTTCCAAGTCTTACATCAATGAACAACTAATGAGAAAAAGACCTAAATTATTCTATTTATATTCTATTACAAGACAAGGCAAAATAACAATAATGCCCTTAAAGGGTGGGGTGGCCATGGAGTGCATTTGGACCAAATGAAGTGACCAAAATACCCTTAATGAAGATGACCAAATCATGACCCATTACGTGTTGTCCAAAATCGCGAGTCCTCAAGTCTTTGATGCTCTAAGCAATCTTCCACACACGGCCTTGCTTGTGCTCAAAACGAGTCTTCCTTGCATATTCTTGTCCCTCTGGGTGACCAAGTCTTGAGCCTTTAAATTATGACCTCCAATAATGTCTTCAAAAATTAAGGTGTCCATTTGACTTGTATCATCCTTCCCTTCTTGAAAAGGATTCGACTTCGAATTCAAACCTTGCAAGAACAAAGAGAAGAAAAATAAGCACCACATCCTCATGACATGAGGGTTAGAGTTAGTACAATAAACAACATCAACATGCCAAGGAGGTACACACTTGAGATATAACCACACATCCTTTGTTATAATCATGAGGGACTTATAAAAAAATTATAAAGGAGTTGGCAAAAGGAATCACCATCAAGGGGTGGTGTCCTAATTGAAAGTAAAGTCCACCTAACACATATAGCAATATCACTCAAACAAGTGGACTGACCAACAACTATCCATCCTTCACAGCCTAAGAAGTTACCGGGATCGAATGGGAGACGTAACCAAGGACTTAGGTCTCGACCACTCTCACTTTCCCCTAGGGTGTCATCCTCGAAATTAAGCAAGCCCTATTTATCACTATTGAAAATATCATGAACTAAAAGAGGGTTGAGAAAGGTGTTCCATAAGTCAACTTCAAATAAAGGGTTCCCATGCATGCACTTACTACTAGTTTCAAAATTTCCACTAGGAATATGCCCAACATAAGAAACACATAAAGATGAAGTAGATGGCATTTCTAAGCACATATCACCTTCTCTTTCACAAAAGTTGTCCTCACATACGTACAAATCATCATGGGAATCCAAAGGACGACAATCAAAATCATCTTCACAAAGACAATCACAACTTGGGTTTTCTAAATATTCAAGCAAATCAAGATCATCTACGCCCGGTTGATCATTTTGCTCATCCTCACTAGTTGTTGGAAATTTACATACCAACGTAGACTCACCTTGTTTTTCACAAGGGTCAACTAGTGTGTGAATACTCTCGTCACTTGGTAATGGAAACTTAGTCAAGTTGTAAGTGCTAGCACCAGATGGACAAAAATCATTCTCACGAGGAGAATCATTTCGTTATCTAAAGGATCAACTAGTGATTGTGTACCTACAACAAGAGTTTGATACTCATATGACCTAACAATATCAAGAGTATCACAAAATAAAGACTCATGCACTCCTACACTAGGTAAAACCGCAACTACATTCATATGAGTGTAGGGGATAACATTTTTACCTCGTAGCTCACATGAGCTACGGTGTTCATCTTGACGTGTGTCCGGGTAGTCCACTTGCTTCCTTGGAACTCCCATATTATCCAACCTTTCATTTATCACTTCCCATTGACGGGTAATGGCTTCAAGTTTAGCCAAAATAGCACTTGCAGTCGCGGGTTCCATCGTAATTGCACCTAAAAAAAAGAACCAGTCTATAAAATAAAACACAAGTTAGTTCGAAACAACCTCACCACACTCTCACACACTTGATTGTTTCACACTTAGATTCATAAGTGTTGAAAGTCGGCTTGTAGATCGTGATAGTCGAGGGGTGAGTCTACACCTTGGTCGGAATGGATTCTTTGTTTGAAGACTTAAGGAAATAATGTCCGAACTTGAACCAAGAAATTCTATGATTCAAAAACAAGAAAAGCAAAAAATAACACTAACACGAACAAACGGGCACAAAAACGAACTAACAAGCTAGTAGTAGATTACTAGATCGTCAATTAGTGTTCAAACCAACAAACGAAACTAAGAAACAATAAAATGAAACTAAGAAATATAAAATTTGAACTCAAAATGTTGTGTGAACAATAATTTAGTGATGTGGCAGTCCACTATTGGCCTCGATTTTGTCAAAATTTTACCCTCCAATTTCAAGTCTTGACTAATCTACAATTTGGAAATGGTGGATTTGGTTAATGGAGGGAAATTTGGTCCTGGAGCTTCATTTTCAAGTTCAAAACAAGACTTGACCTTCTTGGTACTTTCTCCTTGAAACAAGGTCCTTAAATCAAGGAAAGTAGGTGAAAAGTGGTTGTCAAGTCTTTTGAGTGGTGTGATAAAATCTTTCACCAACAAGTACTACAACTTGGTATTTCACCTTTTGTGGATCTGATGTTCACTTTTTGTTTTAACAAAAGATGAAAAGGGTGAAAAACAATAAGAACACAATAACAACACCAAGAACAACAACAATATTCTCCAAGGACAACAACAAATTCCAACGCCCAACTCCACAACAACAAGGTCTTCAACACGGTCAAGGCTTAGAATGACAACAACATCAAATCAGCCACACTTTGTTCACATTAACAACATTAAAAAGTTCAAGTTCAAGCTTAGATTTGGACACTTTTTAGTGTTGGTGAGAAAGAACCAACACTAGAAACACTCTAAACAACAAAAGACTACAAGATCTAGTCACAAAGAAACATGTCTCGGCCAAGACAACAACAAGAACAGCAAATTTCTCGGCCAAGAACAACAAGAACGGGCAGATTACTCCTTTTTTGGATTTTTTTTCAGTTTTTCAACTCTTTTTTTTGATATTTTTTTTCAACTCTCAAGCACAAGATTGATCTTGTTAGAACAAAATCAAAGATGACTTTGATACCAAATGATACAAGAATTACAAAGATAACATGAAACACACTTCAAAATCAGTCCACAAGATCAAAGATCTGAGGACCCTTTTGAAGACCACACTCGGATTCAACAAACAACAACAAGAACACAATGTATTGATGTGTTTATCACCTAAAAATAGATAACAACAAACTATGTTAACAACAAAAAGATGAATAATAACAACAATGGAACAAGAACAACAAGTCACGGATTTGAATTACAAGAACACAAACAAACGATTACAACATAAACAAAATGAAGAGATAGTTAGATCTTGGTTGGTATAATATTAAGAATCCAAGAATATGGTAATCTTGGACCCTTAACACTACATACAAAGGTTAACCTAACTCCTACGTTGACACAAGAGGAACTTTACCTTCTCTAAACACCAACGTCTCAGGCCAACATTGCAATACAAATGAAATCCACACTTGTTGCCCTCATTTCGGTGTGGTGGCTATTCCAAGCCCTACAACTAAAGGTGTTTCATGTTCCAAGTCTTACATCAATGAACAACTAACGAGAAAAAAACCTAAAATATTCTATTTATATTCTATTACAAGACAAGGTAAAATGACAACAATGCCCTTAAAGGGTGGGGTGGCCATGAAGTGCATTTGGACCCAATGAAGTGACCAAAATATCCTTTATGAAGATGACCAAATCATGACCCATTAAGTGTTGTCCAAAAACGTGAGTCCTCAAGTCTTTGATGCTCCAAGAAATCTTCCACACACGTCCTTGCTTGTGCTCAAAACGAGTCTTCCTTGCATATTCTTGTGCCCTCGAGGTGACCAAGTCTTGAGCCTTTAAATGATGACCTCCAATCATGTGTTCAAAAATTAAGGTATCCATTTGACTTGTATCATGGACTGAGATTATAGAGTATTACACATAAAAGTTAAGGGCTAACTGAGTAGCATGAGGTGACTGAGCATGACTTTCATGAAAACTGTATTATTTGAAAATGCAAGACCAAGTATATCATATGATTTGGAAATATTCCACAGTCTGAGGTATCGAAATACCTATAACTGAATAACTGATAACTGTACGCTATGGTCAAGCAAGTCTGAAACTAAACTGAGTTTCTAAGCTG
The DNA here is from genome assembly GCF_002878395.1 of Capsicum annuum. Lineage (NCBI taxonomy): Eukaryota > Viridiplantae > Streptophyta > Magnoliopsida > Solanales > Solanaceae > Capsicum > Capsicum annuum. The sequence continues at coordinate 27,711 of NW_025886551.1, forward strand.
AATACTGATCTAAAGTTGAACTATAACTAGACTGTAATTGGAACAATTTCTGGAACTGAATATTGGTTTCTGGATACTGGACAAATGTTGATTACTGATACTAGAATATTGAAATACTAAACTCTAAAACTGAAACTGATTACTGAGTAGTGAATGCTGAAACTATGACTAAGATGGTAACTGAGTTTTGATGGCCACGAGATGGGGACTAACATAAGTCAAGGATTTGAATGTACACTTACACTCGGTACTTTCCCAGCTTCAAAATACAATCTCTCGCTAGCCTTTTACTTGCACAATAACATGACATTAAAGCCTATTTTCATAACTGCACCTTTGTGTAACATGAGCAAGCAACAATCTTCTCTTAACATGAAACATTTACTCTCACCCATCTGATACCAAACGGTATGTAAATGAGAACAAAATAGTCCATAATCTTTGCAAAACAGTCCACACGATAAGACACCAATGAAAACAACAAACACAAACTTAAACGAAAAAGAAGATAGGTAACTTGACACAAAGAGAACACATAATATAGCAACTAAAGAGTAAATTAAACTCTAAAACCTCTACAAAATACATTAACAAGCACCAAGTTCTTACGGTGACCTCCAAGGGAATCAACTCTCCTCAAGATCCACCTTTTCTAAGCGAAGAACAATATTGGCTTTTCCAAGCCCTAAGCTACAATGGCTAGTCCAAGCCCTAACTAAGAACTACACTACGGTGGTCTACTCTCAAGAGAGAGGATTTTCAATGTATCATATTTTCATCAATAAACAACTAAAGAGAAAAAACATAATAAGAGACTATATATAACCTAGCTTATTACATAGTATAATAGACCAAAATACCCTTAATGAAAGGAGAGGTCATGGGTTGTTTCTTTAACATGTGCACACCCCAAAATACCCTTAATGAAGGGTGCTTCTTCAATGCTCCAAAACCATGGGGTCACACTTCAAAACTTATAGTCTTGAATTGGCATCAATCGTAAGCCCCCACGCAATCTTCCACACACGGGTTTCTTTAATGGCATGCTCAAAACGGGTACTCCATGTATGTTCTCGTATCCTCAAGGTGACTAAGTATTGAGATTCTATGTGTTGACCTCTAAAGATGTTATCAAAAGATAAGATGGACATTTGTCCCGTATCATCCTCCCCTTTTTGAAAAGGATTCAACCTCGAATCCAAACCTTACCAAACCGAAGAGAGGACGAAAAAATACAAAATCCTCATGGTACGAGGGTTAGGGTTACCACAACAAATTATCTCAACATGCCAAGGTTGCACATATTTGAAATATAACCAAGGATCCTTTGAATGAAATATTAAAAACTCAATGAAAGATGTACGAAGGATTTGGTTATGGGAGTCACCAAGAGTGACACTTTGCTTGTCATGTACACCAAGCAACAAGTTGGGTGCACCAACTGTAGACACCTAATTTTGTCCCTCCTGAAGCTTTATTTTATTCATTTTTGTTATTTCACCTTACCACGTACCCTCACCCGTTCTATAATTCTTTTTCACAAAATGACAAAAGTAATAAACCCCTAACAAACCCAATCCCCAATATTCTCTTAATAACAAAATTAACAACCTACCTCTATCACCTGCCCCACGTCACTCTCTTAACCCCATCTACACGTTTTTCATCAAGGACATAACAGAATTGGATACATATACTCACTTTTACAACAACAACAAAAAAAAAAAGAGGGGGCCCACAGAAGATTCCATAACCCCATTCATTTTTAATTTCTCTCACTGGAAACACATGATTATATATAATACACTAACAACAAAAAAGGAGGATTCCATTTTTTGGGGGGGCCTACAAGGAAAATAATAGATATAATATAACAAAAGAGAGGGGTCCCATAGTGGAGGGAGGAGATCTTCCTTTTCTTCTCCATTCATGACAACATACAGCAAGACACCACTCCATTATTATCATTCCATCCACACACCATCACATATACATACACCAATCTCTTACAGATTCAAGCACACGACACAAGGATTCTATCAATTTACACACACGCACTAACACAATCATACACACAGTGAGCTAGAGAGTAATCTGGCATTGAGAATAGGGAGAGAGAGGAAGGAGAAATAAATTAAGAGAGAGAGATAGAGAAATAGCGAGAAGAGGAAAGTTGATCGTAGAAGAGAGATAAAAATAGGGAGAGAATGGAACAGAGAGAGTAAAAAGAAGCAGTTATTGGTCCAGCTTTTTCCGACAAAATCATTGCCGGAATCACCCCGTGGTTACTGTTACAACATAGAAAAATACCCCTGGAAATAAAACTGACCAAATACGCTCCAAACCTCCAAAAATAGTGACCAAATACTCCAAATCCATCCTTCATTTAATTCTGGCCAAGTCCCAGTCGAAGTTGAAATTAACCAATTCTATTTCGATGATGTCCATCAGAAAAAATAAATGAAGCGGTGACACCCAACACGGTTCTGATTTGGTGAGTCCAAGTTCTATAGGGATCCAGTCATTGTGGGATTGGTGGTTGATATTTTCTCTCTTTTGATATCGAGTTGGTTCCGTTAGCTGAGGAAGTTCAATTCGAGATCCGGTCGTGGGTTTCGTCTCTTCACTCGGTTAATACTAAATTTTGAAATCTTCGAATTGAGGTCCAATTCTCTTCCTTCTTTTTTTGATTTCGTTATTTGTCATGTTCGATGCTTTGAATTGAATACGGTGTGTTAGTTGATATGTGATAAGGTGAATTATTAGTTTTTATGATTTGGTGTTTAATATCCTTGATTATGCGTTGTGTGATGAAATAATATCTCATTAAGAATTAAAATTAGTTATTTGGGGAATGGGAATCGAAAATTGATAAAAGTGAATGTTATGGTCTTTTGATTCATTGTGGATGTTGAATGTGGTATGTCGTCGAATTGAATAGGAAAAAATGTTTAAGTTGGGTAGGCAAACTTAGAAATGGTGATTTGTTGAGTGTGTGAATCGTTCTTTCTTCTTTATCGCATAAGATTTGAAATTATATTCATTTGTCGGGGAATACCCTGAGGTTTTATGTACTTATTCACCGGAGAATGCCCCGACGTATTATGTCTTTGAAGGAAGTTCGTGATCAAGGCCCGAGGCATGGAGTAAAGTCATGGAGCGTAGTTTAGGATTAGTTTACAATAGATTAGGTTTACATTTCCGTAATTTTTCTATTTCGGACTGTATAATCAGACTGGATATTAAACTTTGAATTGTATTGTTTGATTGATTGTTTTGCATATTTTTTTATGGTTTATACATTTGTGGTGTCAAATTAGCCGGTACGTTCCACCAAGCGACCGTGGTCGAACCACGGGATCGAGGGGTGCCTAACACCTTCCCCTCGATCAACAGAATTCCTTAGCCAGAATCTTTGTTCACAGATCAGTTTTTAGAGTCAAACTGTTTTGAAAAAGGATTTCCAAAGATGACTTGGCACACTTGATTTATGTCAAGTGGTGACTCTGAATTTAATTGTAAAAGATCTTTTTTGGAAATTTTTTTTCATCTTTTTGTCACTTAATAATAAAAATCTTTTCAAACCATAAAACTAATCTTTTTGAAAAAAAAGGGGTGTGACAGCTCTGGCGACTCTGCTGGGGATCATTTCAGAATTCGAGCTTCTTTTGGATGGAGTTGTATCGGCTTATTTTGGAACTATAGGTGTATGAACATTTTATTTGTGTTGTTTTATGTTATTGTATTATCATTGTTAAGTGCCTACGTCTTTGTTTACAGTTTTTATCTTATGTGTTATCGTCTGGCATCACGTGCATAACTCGAGTCATTCTTTCTGCAACAAGTCCGTAGTACACGTGTTGTACACGACCTCTAGTTGTGTCACCCCTATTTTAGGGGGGAGACATCGGTGTTATGGAGTAGGTTGAAAGCAAAGCAGCCACTATCGACCATACGCTCCCCTGAACAACCTTGTTAGTGAATCCCAACGTAGGTCAGCCTTTAGGTCATGCTTATGTGCATCATATTGAGACTTAGCGGGGCCCACTTGGTCCTTTGTAGGAGACTCACCTCTAAAGCAACCCTATGTGCTAAATGTTGCATTTTTGAGAGTAACGTGGTCATTTAATAGACTGATTTGGGGAAAACTTGTGTTAGAAGTAAAGTGAAAAAAAAGAGAAAAGAAAAGTGAGTCGGAAAGAAAAAAAAAGATTTTCGTAGTTTTAAAGTTGTTTATAGCTTTTGTTTTTCACAATTCGAAAATTCAAAAAGATTTCTTTATTTTCTGCACTCATTTGTTCAAAAACCAAAACATCAAAAAAAAATTCTCACTTTGTCTCCTTTATCTTGCATTCATAATTCAAAATTTTCAAAAAATATTTTTTAGCAGTTTTTATAAAAGAAAATGCAAAAATGGTAGAAATTTGTACAAATCATGTAATGAAAATACCAAAAAGATTTTTCTTTCATAATTGTTAGTGTCATTTTTATTTGAAGTGTCAAGTTGAAAACTCCAAAAAAGATTTTATTGACATTTTTCATCGTTAGTCTTTGGTCGTGTCTGTCAAGTTTGGTGTAGTTTGTTAATTAATCCTTAATTGTCCAATCTGGAAGAACTACGCACCCCTGATTCTCCTCTCTCAGGAGTGAGATACGTAGGCAGCCTATTGTGGGTTCGTGGATCTTATTTCAAAAATCTAGAAAAAATTTTTTCCTCACTTTTCATTTAGAGTAGGTATTTCATGTACACCTTTAAAAGAAAACAACAGCAAAAAAAATATTTTCCTTTAATAGGTTCACGTTTTATTTTCGTATGAAATTCAAAATAAAAAATTCAAAAATATTTTCTTCGGTAATCATAGATTTCATTTTGTACAGTAATCTAAAGAAATTCAAAAGATTTTCCTCACTCTTTATTTAGAGTAAGTGTTTCATATACATCTTTAAAAGAAAACTACAAAAAGATTTTTCTTTAATAGGTTCAAGTTTCATTTTCATAGGAAATTCAAAATCGAAAACCCAAAAAGATTTTCTTTGTTAATTATAGATTTCATTTTGTATAAAGATTTAAACTTGAAAAATACAAAAAGATTTTTGTCAATTCTTTTGACAATTTGTTATTTTCTTCTCTTTGAAGTTTCAAGAAAAAAAAAGAGAGTTTAATTGCCCATTTTGGCAAGACTTCACGAACTATGCACACCTGATTCTGCTCTTTCGGGAGTGAGATACGTAGGCACCCTTCTTGGGTTCGGTGATCTTTTTTTTTTTAAAAAAAAAGAGGTTTTGAAAATGTGTTGAACTCTAACACATTTGTTGTTTTTTGTTGAGCCAGTTTAAGGTGGTTGGTTTGTGGCATTCTGGCTGATCCTTCACCTCACACCAAACCCAAAGGGTTAGTTGTGTCCAACAAAGATATAGAGAGTGACATCATGGATCAAACAAAGACTCAGGAAAATGAGAGTTTGAAGCAAGAGATTAGGTGGCTAAGACAACAAATGATAGAAATGCATCGAGCTTGGGCCAGTGGGTTGCCTCCTCCTCCATTTCCCTTTATTGATCCTACAAATACCTTGAGTTTTCCACCAAAATCTCAAAGTCAGTTTTCTACTATTGTTGATGCACCTCAACATGACTCAGAATTCATTCTAAGCCAAAAGCATCTTAATACTTCCACCACTTTTCCTCTAGCTCATCAGCATAAGCCTGCTACATTCACAGCACCATATATCATCTGTGATCTTATTGCTCAATCCTCTACGGGGACTTCTACACTGGCTCGCCCAATGGTTGGGCATCCCCATGCAGCTAGTAAACCTATATTCAATACTCTTGGTGATCATTGTTATACTCTCGAGCCTTCTTTTAAGTTAACTGGACCACCAAAATTTCTTAACAAGAAGTCCAGTGTGCCAGAAGAGTTGGAGAAAATGGTTGGAAAAAAAAGAGTGCAGAAAGTGCTATGAAAAATTCTCTAGGACCTGCGGGTAAAGAAGATGTTTCATACAAAGACTGGGGCATGCCTTCAAGCGCTAACCTTCTTCCAATCTTTGAGATGTCGAAATTTGAGGAGCAAGATGGGCATGAGGAATCCGTGAAACATTTGGGCCAATATTGTAATTAATTAAGGGAACCTGGAGGGAAGAAGAATGAGAAAGATGGCATCGATATTGTAGTTGGAGAACGGGTACATCCAAGAAGACGTCGTCATCGTTGCCGTTAGTCTCAAGTCCAAGTTCATACCCAAGCTCTCCATAATCACTCCCAAAATCCATTATACCCTGTTTCCCCCACCTCCATATCTAGTATATTGCACACAAACATACGTTCAACTCTCTCCTTACCCACAATAGCACGCACCAACTCCTCAAAGTCATCCTCCGATTCCCCAAACATACCAAAGCCCTTCTAGGCCCGATGTTCAATCCAAGTTAAACAATGAAGTGAGGCAAAAATTGAGGGATAGTTTCACACCAATAGGAGAGTCGTATGCCAGTTTATTTCAGATATTGGTACAGTATGGCATGATCACTCCTCTCCTTGGGTATACTCTTGACCCGTATTCAAGAAGTTTTGATCCTAATGTACGATGTGCATATCATTCTGATGTTCAAGGTCACAGTATTGAAGATTGTCGTGCTTTGAAAACAGAAATTGAAAAGATAATTCAAGACAAATTGATTATGGTGCAGAACATTAACAGTGAGGATAACTCTAGTCATACTGATATGCAAATCTGTGGCTAAGATGTCAGACTGAGAAATTGAGAAGTCACCCCTCTCCCTACTAGGAAGAGGTCTGGTAGTTTATTTTATTTTATTTTCTGTTATCCGAATTATTTCAGGGTTGTAGTTCAGGATCTATCTTGTTTTGTCCATTTGTCGTTATGTTCAAATCCTTGTATCTTTTATTTTAATTAAATGAAGTGTCCCTTTCTCCTTTGTGTTTTAAATATGTTTTTGTTTGTTTTCTTTCTACATTACATTTTATGTTGACTCTAGTGATATGACATGCTAACGGAATTTTCAGTCAGATCTTAAAATCCAGTTTAAGCATGAGCATTGTATCAGAGGGTTAAAGTTAGAAAAAGAGAGCACTTGAGAAAATAGGTAGAGTGCTGAGACATTTGGGGACAAGTTTAAGCCTGCTTGAAAAATTAAGGAAATTATTTTGAGAATCACAAGAATAACTTGGTCATCAATTGAAAGACATGGCTCAATTAGGTCAAATAGTGACTGCGTGAACAGAAAGAAAATCAGCTCCACGAAAGCATGAGTCATTGGATGTGAGGAATGTACAACAAAAGTGGAGTGATATGTTGAACAAATGCAAGAGTAGTGACGCACAGACTCAGTTAAAGTTAATGCTTAAAAAATATCACAAATGATCATCATCTCTCACTTTCATATTGAATGATATGTACTTACATTTTTATGGATTGATATGATGAAGGCATTTCATTCTGTTATCCAAACATCGTGTCATCCTTTGTTTACCCCATTTGAGCTTTAGTCTTATTTTCTTTCGTACTCCTCTTTTGGAATCAAGATAGAGTCAGCAAAGCTAAAAAAAAAGTGTCGAGCAAAACAATAGAGTCAGAAAAAGTTCAAAAAAAAAGAGAGAAGAAAAATAAAATATGTCCAAAAAAAATGTCAAGACAAATAGAGTTAGAAAAATCCAAAGAGAAAAGAGTGTTAATAAAAGAAAAAGAATCAAAAGTCTAAATCATGCAAAACAAGCTGCCAGAACTACGCGTGACCTGATTCTCCTCTCTCATGGCTGAGATACGTAGGCTGCCCTACTCCGGGCTCGGTCCAACCAAATAAACAGTTTATAATTGCCCAGTCAAAAGAAATTGGGCATGAGTTAATCCTCATTGTTTGAGTTGATTCCAAAAGTTGTAAGTCCTACCCTACTTCAAGCGTCGTTTAGGCCCCATGCCATCCTTTCTTTCTAATCCTATTCGAAAGCCAAGTTACAACCAAAGAAAGACCTTCAGATCAATCTTTGAGGATGTTAAGGCTAAGAATACAAGGGATATGATGATTTATTTGGGAACTACTTGTCTTCCTCGGCATAAGAAATCAAAAGAGAAATAACGATGAGAGATTCTTATTGGTGAAAACCCTTACGGGCACCGTAAGATGATGGTAAGCTGAGAGAGATAAAAATGAGAGTGTCTTATCGGTGAAATCCTCACAGGCACCGTAAGACAACTGTGAGTTGAGAGAAATAAAAATTAGAGAATCTCATTGGTGAAAAAACCTCATGAATACCATAAGGTGATGATGAGCCGAGGGAAAGAAAATAAGAGAGGCTTGTTGGCGAAAACCCTTCAAGGTGCCACTAGCCGAATGAGGTCTCTGAATGCAATTGAACCAAGGAAGTAACTCAATTTCAGGGTCATTAGCTCAATAACAATTGGTGAAAGTTTGGATGAAAAGACCAGGCAGCTTAATCCAAATGCATGGCATAATCATTAGAGCTTGTTGTCATTTTAGAAAAATTTTTTGTTTCTTTGTTTCAAATAAAGACATTCATTGTCTTTTTTTTCTTCTCTTTATCTATATTTTTATTTTCTTTAGTCAGTTATCCAAATAAAAAAATCATTGTCATTTTTCTCGTATCTTGAGTCAAGTCCATGACAAAATAAGTGAGAAAAGATTTCAAAATTATCTACCAGCTTCTTCAATTGCACAGAGGAAGATAAAGCCAACATATGAAAGAGACATGATTGTGAACCGAATAAGACATTCAAAAAGTTTTGCCAATAGACAAGCTTGAGAACTCATGGAAATACCACGGTTTAAAGGGTTTATCTAAGAAGCATGAAAAAATAGAGATACTGTGTTTATTTCGGAATCACTCTTAATAATTGAGTTTGGGTCAGTGACACGACAAAGCTGGGTCAAGTGTCAGCAATCTGAAATAAAATGAAGGGAATGGACATTGGGGCAGGTGTTAGGAAAGCCAAGTGCTGCAAACCATTACTAAGTTTTTAACTAACAAATTTTCTTTGTTGAAACAGGGGAAAATTCGCTTCACTTAATTCAACGGCCATTGGAAAAGCACTTCCGTAGGATTTTACTTTATGTTTAGGAACCGCCTGAAAAATGGGAATTTACTTTATGTTCAGGACCCTCTTGAAAAAATGGGATTTTATTTTCTGTTCAAGACCCTTCTAAAAAATGAGACTTTACTTTCTGTCCAGGACTCTCCTGAAAAATGGGACTTTAGTTTATGTTCAGGATCCTCCTGAAAAATGGAAATTTACTTTATGTTCAGGACCCTCCTGAAAAATGAGATTTTACTTTCTGTCTAGGACCCTCCTTAAAAATGGGACTTTACTTTCTGTCCAGGACCCTCCTGAAAAATGGGACTTTATTTTCTGTTCATGACACTCCTGGAAAATGAGAATTTACTTTATGTTCAGAACCCTCCTGGAAAATTGGACTTTACTTTTTGTTCAGGGCCCTTCTGAAACATGGGACTTTACTTTCTGTCTAGGACCCTCCTGATAAATGGAACTTTACTTTCTGTTCAGGACACTCCTGAAAAATCAGATTTTACTTTCTATTCAGGACCCTCCTGGAAAATGAGATTTTACTTTATGTTCAAGACCCTCCTGAAAAATAGGACTTTACTTTCTGTCTAGGATCCTCCTGAAAAATGGGACTTTACTTTTTTTTTTCAGGACACTCTTGAAAAATGGAAATTTACTTTATGTTCAGAACCCTCCTGGAAAATGGGACTTTAATTTTTGTTCAGGACCCTCCTGAAAAATGAGACTTTACTTTCTGTCCAGGACCCTCCTGAAAAATGAGACATTACTTTCTGTTCAGGACCCTCCTAAGAAATGGAAATTCACTTTATGTTCAGGACCCTCCTGAAAAATGGAATTTTACTTTCTGTCCAGAACCCTCATGAAAAATGGGACTTTATTTTCCATCCAGGACCTTTATGAAAGATGGGACTTTACTTTCTGTCCAAGACCTTCCTGAAAAATGGGACTTTACTTTATGTTCAGGACCCTCCTGAAAAATGGGACTTTACTTTCTGTTCAGGACCCTCCTGAAAAATGGGATTTTAATTTCTGTACAGGGCCCTCTTGAAATATGGGATTTTACTTTTTGTTTAGGACCTTCCTGAAAAATGGGATTTTACTTTCTATCCAGGACCCTCCTGAAAAATGGGACTTTACTTTCTGTCGAGGACCCTCTTGAAAAATGAGATTTTACTTTCTGTTCAGGACCCTCCTGGAAAATGAAAATTTACTTTATGTTCAAGACCCTCTTGAAAAATGGAATTTTACTTTCTGTCCAGGACCCTCTTGAAAAATGGGACTTTACTTTCTGTCCAGGACCCTCTTGAAAAATGGGACTTTACTTTTTGTTCAGGACACTCCTGGAAAATGAGAATTTAATTTATGTTCAGGACCCTCCTGAAAAATAGGATTTTAATTTTTGTTCAGGACCCTCCTGAAAAATGGGACTTTACTTTCTGTCCAGGACCCTCCTAAAAAATGGGACTTTACTTTCTGTTCAGGACCCTCCTAGAAAATGGGATTTTACCTTCTGTCCAGGACCCTCCAGAAAAATGGGATTTTACTTTCTATCCAGGACCCTCTTAAAAAATGGGATTTTACTTTCTGTTGAGGAGGACACTACTGAAAAATGGGATTTTACTTTCTGTTCAGGACCCTCCTAGAAAATGGGATTTTACTTTCTGCTCAGGACCCTCCTGAAAAATGGAAACTTACTTTCTGCTCAGGACCCTCCTGGAAAATGGGATTTTACTTTCTA
>NW_025886551.1:38609-70327 GCF_002878395.1 Capsicum annuum
AGGACTCTCCTGAAAAATGCGATTTTACTTTCTGTTCAGGACCCTCCTGAAAAATGGGACATTACTTTCATAAAAATGAAATCTTTCTTTATTATAATCTTTGTTTGAGATATTTTTGTTCTAGTTTTGATTTTAATTTCAGGAGCCCGCCTGAAAAACAGGGTGATGAAATTACAAGTCAGGAGCCCGCCTGAAGAACAGGGTGATGAAATTGAAAGTCAAGCAACAAGGTGAAGGAATTGACAGTCAAGTAACAAGTTGAAAAAATTGAAAGTCAAACAACAAGTTGAAGAAATTGCAAGTCAGGAGCCCGCCTGAAGATTAGGGTGATGAAACTCAAGTCAAGAGTTCAGAGAAGCTGTATAGATAGGATTTTGTAATTTCATTTATATTTTTAACCACGGACTGAAACCTCGACGGGACCTCACTCGACTCTCCAACTCGGTATAGTCCATCTCCCTCCAATCCTTGGAGATACCTGTCACTTGATTCTCCCATAACTTGGGTAGGTAGGATGTCTTAAGTTAAGACCCAGTTGTCCTTCTTCCTTTTGTTTCTTTCTTTAAATAATGGTCGGATCAAAATTTATTCTTGTTGTCTACTTCTTTGTCTGAAAACACTTCGTGTTTACATTCAAAGGGGCATGATGTAGACACTTAATTTTGTCCCTCCCGAAGCTTTATTTTATTCATTTTTGTTATTTCACCTTACCATGTACCCTCACCCGTTCAATAATTTTTTTTCACAAAATGACAAAAATAACAAACCCCTAACAAACCCAATCCCCGATATTCTCTTAATAACAAAATTAACAACCTATCCCACGTCCTTCTCTTAACCCCATCTACACGTTTTTCACCAAGGACATAACAGAATTGGATACATATACACACTTTTACAACAAAAAAAAATAGAGGGGGCCCCACAGAAGATTCCATGACCCCATTCATGTTTAATTTCCCTCACTAGAAACACATGATTATATATAATACACTAACAACAAAAAAGAAGGAGGATTCTATTTTTCTGGGGGACCTACAAGGAAAATAATAGATATAATATAACAAAAGGGAGGGGGGACCACAGTGGAGGGAGGAGATCTTCCGTTTCTTCTCCACTCACGATAACATACAGCAAGACACCACTCCATTTTTATCATTCCATCCACACACCATCACATATACATACACCAATCTCTCACAGATTCAAGCACATGACACAAGGTTTCCATCAATTTAAACATATGCACTAACACACTCATACACACAGTGAGCTAGAGAGTAATCTGACATTGAGAAAAGGAAGAGAGAGGGAGGAGAAAGAGACCGAGAGAGAGATAGAGAAATAGCGAGAAGAGGAGAGTTGATCGGAGAAGAGAGAGATAAAAATAGGGAGAGAATGGAACAAAGAGAGCAAAAAGAAGCAGGTGTTGGTCCATTTTTTTCCAGCAAAATCATCACCGAAATCACCCCGTGGTTACTGTTACAACATCGAAAAACACCCTTAGAAACAAAACTGACCAAATACGCTCCAAACCCCCAAAAACAGCGACGAAACACTCCAAATCCATCCTTTATTCAATTTTGGTCAAGTCCCAGTTGAATTTGACTCTAACCAATTCTATTCCGATGATGTCCATCGAAAAAAATGAATGAAGTAGTGACACCCAACATGGTTCTGATTTGGTGAGTCCAAGTTCTATAGGGATCCAGTCATTGTGGGATTGGTGGTTGATCTTTTCTCTCTTTTGATATCGAGTTGGTTCCGTTAGCTGAGGAAGTTCAATTCGAGGTCCGGTCGTGGGTTTCGTCTCTTCACTCGGTTAATACTAAATTTTGGAATCTTCGAATTGAGGTCCAATTCTCTTCCTTCTTTTTTTGATTTTGTTATTTGTCATGTTCGATGCTTTGAATTGAATACGGTGTGTTAGTTGATATGTGATAAGGTGAATTATTAGTTTTTGTGATTTGGTGTTTAATATCCTTGATTATGGGTTGTGTGATGAAATAATGTCTCATTAAGAATTAAAATTAGTTATTTGGGGAATGGGAATCGAAAATTGATAAAAGTGAATGTTATGGTCTTTTGATTCATTGTGGATGTTGAATGTGGTATGTCGTCGAATTGAATAGGAAAAAATGTTTAAGTTGGGTAGGCAAACTTAGAAATGGTGATTTGTTGAGTGTGTGAATCGTTCTTTCTTCTTTATCGCATAAGATTTGAAATTATATTCATTTGTCGGGGAATGCCCTGAGGTTTCATGTACTTATTCACTGGAGAATGCCCAGACGTATTATGTCTTTGAAGGAAGTTCGTGATCAAGGCCCGAGGCATGGAGTAAATCCATGGAGCGTACTTTTTCTATTTCGGACTATATAATCGGACTGGACATTAAACTTTGAATTGTTTTGTTTGATTGATTGTTTTGCGTGTTTTTTTGTGGTTTATATATTGATGGTGTCAAATTAGCCGATACGTTCCACCAAGCGACCGTGCTCGAACCACGGGATCGAGGGGTGCCTAATACCTTCCCCTCGGTCAACAGAATTCCTTAGCCGGAATCTCTGTTCGCAGATCAGTTTTTTGAGTCAAACTATTTTGAAAAAGGATTTCCAAAGGTGACTTGGCACACCCGATTTATGTCAAGTGGAAACTCTGAATTTAATTGTAAAAGATTCTTTTCGGAATAAAATTTTCATCTTTTTGTCACTTAATTAAAAACCTTTTCAAACCGTAAAACTAATCTTTTTGGAAAAAAAGGGTGTGACACCAACATCACCATTTCCATATTTGGCACCGGGGTCAAATGGAAAGAGTGGCCATAGACACGGGTATAGACAACTCTCCCCTTTCCCGTAGTCTCCACCCAAACTAAATGACATACTTTCTACAATAGCATACATATCATCGAAACAAAATAGTGAGTAGATAAAAGTATCACTCAAGTCGACTTCTACTAATGTGCCCTCATGTGTGTACTCACTACTAGTTTCCCAATCATCACCATGAGTAGTCTCAACAATAAAGTCACACAAAGTAGAAGGAGTAACTTCCAAGACTTCACATTCCTTACCCTTAAGAGTACTCTCATCTTCCAAGAAGAGATTTTCATTTTTAAGAGGAATGTTGTCACACCATAGTGGGTTAACATATAGGCTATAGCCTCCAAGGTAAGCTATACCATCTTTTTCACCACTAGGCTCATTAGGAGTGTTTATATAATTTTCAAAAAAGACATTATACCTAAAGAATGCATGATCCAACCCACGGGCAGATTCGGAACAAGAAAGTTCCTCACTCTCTAAGAGATCAATATCAAGTTTCAAAGAGGTTTCAAGCACAAGATTGTCCCAAGAATAGCTCTCGGGTTCACTCCCCTTTTGTTGACCAACTTTTTCAAATACTTTACTCACTTGAGTTTCATTAATCACATCACACACATACTCAAGTGGTGGACAATTTTCACAAATAGGTTGATCAACACCAATTACACAAGACGATGTACTTCCATTCAACATATAGGCTAAGACATTAGGTGGACATAAATAGATCTCACAAGAAGAGTCAATTTGGTCATCAATAGGATTAAATAGTGTATCCACACTCACAATATGTACATCATCAACAAAAGGTATAGAATCATTAAACTCACAAGTAAGTAAGCTACTACTCACACTCAATGGGCTACTAGCCACACAATTATCATTCACATGCACAAAAGTGTAAGAGTTAGCTATTTTATCTTGAAGTTCTTGAGTCAACTCTCCTTTTCTGTGTTGTGAAGGTCCTCCACAAGCTTGGGCAGCAAATTTACTTCGGCATTGCTTTCCTTCACTTGCCATGTCGGTACCTACACAAATGTCCTTAAAAATAGAAGGACAAACAATATTAGCTCGGTTTGGTGGCAATCCCCTCACTTAGCTCCATACAACCTCTCCTTTTTCCACTCTCGAATTACCATGTTGAACTCCCTTACTTCTCTCAATCTTTTGTCTCTCATAAGAATTCGGATTGGAGTAAGTATTCACTTCTCTTTGCAGCTCGGGCAGCATGTATGTCACGAGGTGATTTCCCCACCGGCCTCTTACAACATTAGGCCAATTTTGCACATTTGGAACTCTATGTTGTGCAAACCAATCGGCACCTAAGCATATATGACTGTATGTCAATGGAAGAATATCGTACCACACCTTCTCATGGTATTCAAATTAGGAGAAGACAACTTTGACCCTCTTGGTAAACTTAAACCCGTCCAAGAAGTATGGAACAAGTAAAGGCTCACGAAACAACTCCAAGTAGTCAACCATGGATGGAAGGATATAGTTTCTATAGTACCTATCATTTAACACAATGAGGCAGCCCGGTATCCTACAAATGGTCACCTTTCCGGAGTGTACACTCCTTCTCAGATTAACATTGTAATCCATATGAGTACCTCTCAGTTTTGGAGATGCATACCCTTTTCTTCTTATTGGACAACCTCCACTAGAGCTAGTATAACCATTCACACTATATCGACCATCATAAGAAGTACTACGAGGTGGAGGATACAAATCTTCACACTCATCACATGTACTCTCATCATAGCTCTCATAAGCTTTGCAAACGAAAGGGTTATACCTAATAACAAATCTAGGTTCGGAGTGAGAAGTGTAAGACTCCTCACATACCTCAATATCATCATAAGATCTATCAAGAGGTCCTACATCATCTCCAACTTCACCATAAGCACTAGGCACTTCATTTACCTCATGTTCTCCCTCAAAACTGTAACTCTCAAATTTGCCCAAGTTTTGATCATGGCTATTTTCATAGCCTCTGCAATTTCACTCAACTTCGTATCTATAAAACCCCTCACTACAATCATAGTCTCCCAAGTTGTAGTCACAATAATCCCCATCTATCGAAGACATGTTCCCCTTATATCACCTTTGTATCAACACAATGAACAAACAAGATTAGTAGTAAAAGCTCCTCACCAACAATCATATACACCCACCTTTGTGATTCTCACAATTGGAGCGGCGAATATTGAAAGTTTCTTATACTCCAGTAGTCAATAGGATGTCAATTCTACTTGGCAGCCAGAATGAATTCTTGTTTGATCGACTCAAGACACAAAAATAAAATTTACTTACGAACTTGAAACAAAGAAGTTACTACGAGTTAAAAATGAGAAAAACACACAAATAACGAAGACACGAAAGAAACGGATTCAACAATTAATCTACAACTAAGTAGGTGATTACTAGTTGTTAATTAATTCTAGAATCAATACATGAAACTAATAAAACAATAAAATGAAACTAAGAATCTAAAATTTTTGAGCTATGACATGGCAGCCTTTCATTGGTTGTTGAAAATTGTCAAAAGTTTTGAGAATTTTTTTTTATTTTCAATTTGTATTGATCAATGTTCAATTGGAAGAGTGTATTTTCGGTTAGGGAGGGAAACAACAAGACTTAGAGTCTTTTCAATGTTCAAATAAAAGGCTTGACTTTTCTTTCACCCTTTTGGCAAAACACCTTTTGAAGCCTTAGTCTCTCTTTCCTCTTTTGTAGGTCTTGGGAAGACCCCTTTCTTTCTTTTGGTAATAAGACCTTTTGAAGGTCTTTTGGCCCCCCTTTCTTATTTTATAATAGTCTTGGAATGTATTTCAAGACTAACAAGACCACACCTTCTTTCTTCTTTGATTTTAGATCAAACAAACCACTTTCTCTTTAACAAGATATGAAGATGTTGAAGAACACCAAGAACACAACTTTGAATCTTGGAGTTCTAAGGTTAATGTTGGACCTCCCAAATATCAACAACACATATTCAAGCTCCAATCTTCAACAACATCAACAAAACATTTTTCCAGCCACCAATCTTCAACAACAACATCAACAAAATATTTTTCCAGCCACCAATCTTCAACAACAGTATCAACAACCTTCCAACATTCAAGAACCACTTGGATTTAGCTCAAAATTTAGATGTAGACTCTATTAGTGTTAGTAAAGAAGGGACTAACACTAGAAATAACAAAACACAAAAAAAATACAAGAAAACCAAGCGTCAAATCTCGGCCCAAACACAAAAACGGGACATATTACTTTTTTTTTTTCCATTTTTCAGTTTTTCTAACACTATTTTTGTGATTTTTCAAGATAGCAAGCCTAAGATTGATCTCATGGGAACAAAATAAATGGTGGTTTTGATACCAAATGATACCAAATGGTATCTAAATGAGAACAAAATAGTCCACAATCTTTGCAAAATAGGCCACACGACAAAACACCAACGAAAACAACAAACACAAACTTAAACGAAAAAGAAGATAGGTAACTTGACACAAAGAGAACACATAATGTAGCAACTAAAGAGTAAATTAAACTCTAAAACCTCTACAAAATACGTTAACAAGCATCATGTTCTTACAGTGACCGCCAAGGGAATCAACTCACCTCAAGATCCACCGTTTCCAAGCAAAGAACAATATTGGCTTTTCCAAGCCCTAAGCTACAATGGCTAGTCCAAGCCCTAAGCTACAATGGCTAGTCCAAGCCCTAACTAAGAACTACACTAAGGTGGTCTACTCTCAAGAGAGAAGATTTTTAATGTCTCATATTTTTATCAATAAACAACTAAAGAGAAAAATCCTAATAAGGGACTATATATAGCCTAGCTTATTACATAGTATAATGGACCAAAATACCCTAAATGATAGGAGAGATCATGGGTTGTTTCTTTAAGATGTGCACACCCCAAAATACCCTTAATGAAGGGTGCTTCTTAATTCTCCAAAACCATAGGGTCACACTTCAAAACTTGTAGTCTCGAATTGTCATCAAATGTAAGCCCCCACGCAATCTTCCACACACGGATTTGTTTAATGGCATGCTCAAAACGGGTCCTCCATGCATGTTCTTGTATCCTCAAGGTGACTAAGTCTTGAACTTCTATGTGTTGGCTTCTAAAGATGTCATCAAAAGATAAGATGACCATTTGTCTAATATCGCCATCTAAGCACTACTTATCACTACACTGATTTCACAAGAAGAGCTTACTGAATGGTTAAAATCAGAAGGACCTGAAGCAAGAATGGATACAAACTGAACTTGACATATGACTGAAACTTTGAGGAATAAAATATCAATAGTATAGATTTACCAATAAGATCTAAACTGAGGATATACATGACATAGTATTAATGTATCTGATCTGTAGGGGCATAACATGAGTCATGGAAGCTGAGTATACTATAAAGCGTGGCATATGTACATGAGTCATGAATTGCATGACCTGAGTTTAGAGTTTCTATGTTCATAAGACATAATTTGTAACACTGAGTGAACTAGAAGTGCACACGATTCTATGAAAAACATGCGAATATAAGTTGTGTTCATGAAACTGAGATGTGAAGCATGCATAGGCATCAGGATGACTGAAGTACAAAAATTTGTACTGAGATAAGAATGGGTAAGAAATCAGCTTCCCTTACTACTTTTCTATACATACTGGCACTACTACTAGAATCTTAGGGCCTGACTTGGTCGCTTGCTCTATCCACTATCTGTAGGACTATGAGATTCACTGCTTCTGTTACCTTAAAAGTAAGGTGGAGTTGACATGAGTGAAGCATGATGAAAATCTACGTTAATTTCTTAAGGAAACTTTCTATAGAACGATCTAAGAAATGAAAGAGGGGAAATTGTTCCTAAAACATCTCATAGTCTCCTGCACATAAGTGTGGTGCACAACACACCCATGCACAAGACTCTACTAGATGCGGCTTTCAGTCTTCCTAGGACACTATTGAACCTTAGGCTTTGATACCAAGTTTGTAACACCTTAATTTTCTGAACCGGAATGCTACACGGTGGCTATGACCCTAAAGGACCACAAACTAACCCATGACTAATATCTATACCTGAGCACTGAATAACCATACTGTAAAATATGCTGAACATAATACTGTAAGGCCATAGGGTATCAAATCTGAATAAACATCTGATAAAATAATGTCTAAAAATGGTATAACAATACCAACACAAATCTGAAATAACTGTCTGACATGCTGTAGTCTGAAAACCTCTAACTGTACTGAATAAGGAGTTGAAGGAACATTTCTCCAACTAACTCCATCAACTGAAAACTAAACTAAAATGATAAATAAAGTAATGATAATATCATCCTCGAATGAAGAGGACTCACTGCTGACACTGACTGCTGAAATCTGCAATACTACTGCTGCTCTGAAACTCGTGCCTCTGAGCTTATGGTGTAACATTAAAAAAAACACCATAGCACAAATGCGTTAGTACAACTGAATATACTGAGTATACGAGTGAAGTACGGGTTTATATGCATGAACAATGCTGACTGATATGAACATGAGAATACATACATGCACAGATAACTATAACTGAACTCATAGTGATACTGATTACTGAGTCTGAATGCTGACACATGAGTTTACTGATACTGAGATACTGAATGATTAATTTTACTGATATTGATATTTGGGTCACTAATAAGTGAGGAACTTATATTGTATTATGGAATACTGAGAGACTGATATTATATTACTGATAAGTGAATGATTGTTTCTGACAGTTCTGATTATGAAGAACTGGTCTGATCGACTGTATCTGACAGTCCTAAAACTGAATACTGATAACATGGTTTACCAATATCTAGCATGATTGATAAGTGAGTTCTGATAACTAATATAACTGATAACATGAATGATTATATCTGACAGTCCTAAATCTGATGGAACTATTTGAGTTTCATACTGTATCTGAGTTACTGTATCTGACAGTCTTGAAAACTGAAGAACTATCTGAGTTCTATTACTGAGCCTAAATAACTGTATCTAAAAGTCCTGATTCTGTAATAGAAATTGTGGGAGAATTCATCTAACCGACATGCCCTGAATATGCTTCAATAGCTAAGTCAGGGTTTAATCTGTACCCTAATTGGAAGAGTGCCAATACTGTGCCACGGGTAAAGACAAGCTGTGAGTGACCCTCAAATCTGGCAGTGTCCCCATAAGAGAATGACGGGTATCCACCTAATCAACTCTAAAGTTAGTAGTGTTGATGTCTCAACCTATGCTAGCTACATAGTTCTGGAACACAAGGATTGCTTCTAGGAATCTCACCTCCGGTAGTGTGGATTCCTATCCTTGGGTTTGCTCGATGCTGAATCCTACTCCCATCTAAATAGACACTGAACATGAATACTGAGCTGAGTTACTGAGTTTCGTTGACTGACGGAACACTACTTACGACTGACTGAGTTCATGAGATATCTGAGAATACTGAGTTACTATATTTTTCCTGAATCACATGACTGACTGAGTTCTATGGAACATGGCTTGACTATGGATATCGTGAAAACATGACATGGCTCTAGGCACACATCTATATTTTTCGAGTACAAGTACCCCCAGGACTCGATGGAAGGAAACTGACACAACATGACAATTCTTGATCATTGGACTAAAGTCCACATTTCATAACATCATAACTTGAAGATTTCATACTATACATGGTTCTTGCAAATCCTATACATGAGAGGGATTTCATATAATCAACATGCCATGAGTTCATCAATCTAGTTTCATGATCATCCCATCAACATTCACAACCATATCATGAGCATCTCATACAACATCTTTAATTCAAGACAATAGCATGGAAATTATGTTGAACATGAGCATGGAGCATGAACTAGTCATTTAGGACCTATTATGTCATAAAAGCATTATTTCTAGTCTCTTAGGTATTTTCACAAACACCTTACATGCACATCTTAGGCATAGGTGGATTCATCAAGATTACAAGTATTCAACCACCAATTTCACATATTTATACATTATATACCACTATGGTTTCACACAAACATACAAAGATCCCATCGTGGGCATCATCCAAATTCAACAACTTAAATTCATGATTCTTGATTTAAAAGAGAGTTCTTGAGCTTTATGGATGAAAGCGATCCATAAATCAACACTACGCATACCTTACATTAAGAATCCGTGGAAATTTACAGTGATCTTGGCTTGAATCTTGAAACCCCCAGTTGAACCCTTACTTGTTCTTGATAATCTTGGAGAGAAATTGAGCAAAAAGAGTATATTCTGATCTCAAATATCATTAATCCCGTGTTATAGAGTATATATAGGGGTGGAAGGTGACCAAAATGCCCCTAAAGAAAGAGAGAAAGACGCAGTTGTCCCTCTGTTGACTATCTGACAGGCTGAAGTAAATTGATCATAACTTTTTACTCCGATGTTCAAATTGGATGAAACTAATTGCATTGGAAATAAGACTCAAATATATTTCCATTGATATATAGCAGGTCTCACAGTTCATTATATACAGGAAGTTATGGTCGTTTGAAGTTGACTAAAATTTTGACCTGAAATGCGCCCGGAATGCGGGAGCATTTCAAACCAGTGAGTTAGCCACTGAAATGAGCCCAAAATACGCCTAGAATGTGTCTAATGCGTACTAGGGGCTTTCCCCATCGCAACGCAGCTTGAAAATCCAAAAACGGAGGTCGGAAGGTCGTCAAATAAATTTCCAAAGTTAGGAGGTCTAAAATGAGATTAAGTGTTGAACTTGAATACTTAGCAAATTTTTTATAAGTGTTGGAATCTCTCATGGAGCTTTACGAGCTGAATTTGACATGCGATTTTTACGGGGTCTTACAACTTGAGAGTATGGGTCATATAATTTAAGATAAATGTGCTATGGCATTGACTTTGAGTAACAATGATTTGACCAATAAATATGTGGATTGCTGAGAAATTGATAGTAGTAAATAGTGGTAATAGGCGAGAGGCTGAAGATTTAGCCGAGGATGTACTTAATGATTTGGTTTCTAGAAACTTGATTCAAGTTGCCAAAAGGACATATGATGGAAGAATTTCAGGTTGCCGAATACATGACTTGTTACATAGTTTGTGTGTGGACTTGGCAAAGGAAAGTAACTTTTTTCACACCGAGCATAACGCATTTGGTGATCCCGATAGTGTAACTAGGCTGCGAAGGATTACATTCTACTCTGATAATGTCATGGATAAGTTCTTCGCTTCAAATCCTAAGCTTAAGAAGCTTCGTGCACTTTTCTGTTTCACTAGAGACCCTTGCATATTTTCTCAAATGACTCTTCTTGACTTCAAATTTTTGCAAGTGTTGGTTGTAGACATTCCTCAAAATGAAAAGCAACATGTCACTATCCCAAACAAACTTGGGAACATGAGTTGCTTACGCTATCTGAGATTGGAGGGGGGAATTAGTGGAGAACTGCCAAATAGTATTGTCAAGGTCAAACATCTGGAGACCGTAGACGTTAGAAAGAGCTGCATTATGATTCCTTCTGGTGTTTGGGAGTCGAAACCATTGAGACATCTTTGTGATAGAGGTTTTGGACTTGTATCAGACTGAGAAAGTTTATTAAACGTTGTGATACACATAGAAAAATATATTCATATTGCCGACCCGGCTTGCTCTCAATTGAAATATAATAATAGCAGTTGATGGGTTGTTGTATGGATGTAAATGTATATCTATCTATCTCTATGTATGAATGAATGTATGTATGTATGTATATGTACTAATATGTATACGTCCGGTAGGTAAGTAACTCACAAATGTTTTTTTTGTATTCCCTTGAGACTTTCTCATGAATTGATAATTTTTATTGCCGGGTTGATTTCTTTGTAGAACATGCTAGTTGCAGGATCAGATACTAGTGCATCTGCAATCATATGGGCAATGACAGCTTTAATGAAGAATCCAAGAACCATGAAGAAAGTTCAAGCAGAAATCTGACAAGCAGTTGGGAAAAATGGCATCGTGAATGAAGATGACAATCGAAACATGCCTTATTTCAAAGCAGCAATAAAGGAGACATTAAGATTGTATCCACCAGGTCCACTCTTACTTCCTAGAGTATCAATGGAAAAATCCACACTAGAAGGCTATGAAATTCAAAGGGGAACTATAGTTCATGTTAATGCATGGGCAATTGCAAGGGATCCTGAAATATGGGAAAACCCAGAAGAATGAATTTATACCTGAGAGATTCTTGAATAAAAATATTGATTTTAGGGGACCACACTTTGAGTTTCTTCCATTTGAGCTGGACGAAAAGGTTGTCCAGCAATTACACTTGGGATTGCAATCGTGGAACTTGCATTGTCAAATCTTCTTTATGCATTTGATTGGAAGTTACCTTGCGGGATGAAAAAAGAAGATATTGACACAAATACTAAGCCTGGAATTGTAATGCATAAGAAGATTGATCTTTGCCTTATCCCTACAAGTTATCTCTAAACTACACTCAGACATGAATATAACATGGCTGGGATGTATGTTTCTTTAACTCTTTAGAAACACTTGTGGGTATTTGAGAATGTCTAGCTTGTGTATCTAGGAAATAAGAACTTATAATTTGCATTCAGCAATCGTCGACTAGCTTCAACTTGCGTGAACCTGCTCCTTACACGCCTAATAAAAGTCACGGTGCCATATGGGAATCGATTGCGATTAGTTGTAAGTGCTACTTCATTCTTAACCAACAATTCTGAATTCGACCCTAAATATGAAGTTACTTTTGGTATGGAGCGTTTATCCTCAATGTGGGACTTCTAGTACGAATCCAAATTTAATCTGTCCGCAATACAAATTAATACTAAATATCAGGGAAACATTATATACATTACTAGTTGTAAGAGTTGGAAAGGGGAAAACATCTCACAAATTTATTTATTCTCTTATTTCATATTCCATCAGGTATAAAACTATATAAATTTTCATATAACATAGTAGTAAGGTTGGATTGATTCAATCCCGAGGTGCAATGGTGGTACCATGGCTCCTTTTGAGTCCAAAATGAATCATTTAGTTCGTCTTGGACTAGATATAGAACTATGCTTATATAAACCATTTCAATTTACAACGATTAAGTAACTTAATTAATCAAGTAACAATGTATTTACTAATTAATCATGATTGAGTGAGAAGACATCATGCAAAATGGTATGAATTGGTGATTTGATTTCCATAAGTCTGAGTCGATCAAACAATTAATAGTAATGAAGAGAACATTGTCTCCTTCTTGCAAGGCCTTCTCTCATCCCTTGATACGTTGGTGGATTTTGAATTAAACTTGATGAATTCGATCTTAAGTTATTTTCTTGTATTAAATTCATTACATTTTAAGAATTATGAGTTTGGATTTAATTTATTAGTGTAGTTATAGTGAACTTTTACGTATAAATATATGCCACGTAGAAAATACAGCTGGATTCAGATGAACCCGGTGATAGTTCTTACAATTGTCTACACTAGCACATGTTATAAAATTCATCTCCCGTATATAAGACGCCATATTTACAGCCTATGATTTTTCTTTGTCATTTTCATGACTTATATGTATTTCCAGGTAGGTAGCTCCCTCTTGATGATATCTCTCCGGTCGGAATAGGTAGTTCAATACACTTTCCTAATTACAATCGTACTTGAGAGTTTCTTATCACATTGAGCTCAGTAGTCAATTCTTGAACCGATAACTATCTTTGGGCTAACCAAGCCCCGTACCTCCCTCAGGGCCAGCAATAGGTATTACAAGAATATTTCAAAGGTTCGGAATCTAAATAAAATGTTAGTGTATTTGCTTCAAAGGAAATTGCTTCCAAAATTTGGTTACACTATTTTGGTGGAACAAACATGCTATTAACATAATATTGTTTGCTGAAAGATTAACTTTGAAAGCCAGGTACTAAAAGTATGACAAAGGAATATGTGTTGGATTATTAAGAGGTGTGAATGGAAAATGAAAATGTGGTATTTTTTTTTTGGACAGATACTAAGAGAAAGGATGCAATTTGAATAGACACCTTTCCAGGTTGAATGGTTATGACTTTTCCAATGGATTGTGACTTTCCGAAGATTTGCACCTTTCCGAAGAGTTGCAACTTTATGTAGGGGTGCACCTTTCTGAACCATTAATATTACTTCTCTTCGTGAAGCAACAAATACCTAAATTTTTCCTCAGACAATAATTTTTTAGAGTTGAAAACATCCTTCTTCTTAAAAACTCTCTTGTGATCATCAAACTGTTGAGTGCGTTCAAAGTTTCTGAAAGTTTGAGGTACCACTACTTTCAGAAAGTGAACCATTTTATCCTGTGAGCAAAAATTCTATAACCTCGGATACTCGAGGGGAATAAATTTCTTAAGTACACATCGTGAATTCGGTAGACTTGATTCTTAAATTTCTTCTTCATCTTCATTTCTTAATAGTTGATAAACACTTCATTTGATAGTTTATTTGATTATTAATTTGAACTAGTGTTTGAAGGTGTTGAACTTCACTGTAGTTCTTGAAAACTTTTTCTTGAACTTAGTTTGAAGTTTGTATAGAAAACATACAGATATTGTACCCACCGGAACAATAATCTTAAGGAATTTTTTTGTGCATGTTTGGTGAATTGTTTTTTTTTTCACCATTTATAAATAAAATACTTGTTGATGTTGTCCTGACTTTCTTACCATAATTGGGTTTTCCTTTAGGTACCAAATTGGGTTTTCCTTTTAGAAAAAGGAAAACATATTATCCATATTTGGATAATCCTTATTCTTGTAGGAAAAGGTTATAGAATCTATAAATAAAGGCTCCTTTCTTCTAGTTTTGTAGCATCCACAATGTAGTCCAAGGGGTTTGAGAATTTCGTTTGGGGGAGACTTTGTGAGACACAAGTGTTGTGGTATCACTTGTGTGAAACTCTTTTTATTCTGAGTGAATTGTGTGAGGTTGTCTCTCTTGACAGTTTATACTCTCTTTTATATAGTGGATTGCTCATCTCCTTTTGTGGATGTAGGTCGATTGATCGAACCACATTAAATTCTTGTGTCTTTTTGGTGTATTTCTCATTTGTCTTCTTATTTGGCGTCTTTCGAGGTTTGCTTTACTAGCTTCTGCATGACACCTAATTATTTCGGTCCTAACAATACTTTTATAATATTTATTGTTTGATTTCTGGAGATTAAAGCTTATTGCTTTCTACTCTGTTTGAATTCAACAAGTGATTTGAAGACATAAAAATTTCATCACAAGTTGAAGGTCACTTGGTTAACAATTAGAAAAACACAAAAACTTCATCGTTAAACTAAAAACATGTGGTGTTTACAGTTGTTGCAATTTTATAATTAGTATTTTGATTGTCTAAGTTGATTGTCTTTTTCTGACAGAAAAATGACTACTGATGGTCATGCAACTGATGGTGTGACAAGTGTAGCAACAACAAATGTTGCTATAACAAGCCGCACAAGTGCTAAGCCTGCAATGACACCTGCGGAGAAACCCAAAAAAATTTTGCATGTAGATTTTAAATGCCGGCAACAAAAAAATGTTCTTATATTTGACAACCTTATGTCTTCAAAGGTTCATATCTGAAGATGCTCCAGAATTTTCCAAGAAACATCAGACAAGGAGCGGTTCGTTGTAATGGAGGCATGGAAACATTCAGATTTCTTATGCACAAATTATATCCTAAGTGGCCTCCAAGATGATCTATACAATGTGTACAGCAAAATGAAGACTTCAAAAAAGTTGTGGAATGCGTTGGAACAAAAGTATATAACTGAGGATGCAAGAACTAAAAAGTTCTTTGTTGCAAGTTCCTAGACTACAAAATAATTGACAGTAAGACTATCATATCTCAAGTACAGGAATTGCAAGTAATTATCCACGATCTCCTTACTGAAGGTATGAATATAATAAATACCTTATTTGAACATGTTAAATGTGTTCTTAATACTCACATGACCTTTGATGTAGGTTTGATTGTGAATGAGGCCTTTCAAGTGGCAGCCATAATAGAGAAGTTGTCACCTTTATGGAAGGACTTCAAAAATTACTTGAAACACAAAAGGAAGGAGATGTCAGTCTAAGACCTCATTGTGAGGTTGCACATTGAGAAAGACAACAAATTTGCTGAGAAAAGATCAGAAGAAAACTCTGCAATCAGTGGAGCCAATATTGTAGAGGAAAACCCTAACAACTCGAAGAAATGAAAGACAGCTGGACAATAAAGCAATCCGCCAAAGAAGAAATTCAAGAAACTCAAGGTGAAGTGCTTCAATTATGGTAGGGCTTTCCACAAATCAGTAGATTTTCATGCCCTAAAGAAAGGCAAGAAGAAGGATCAAGCCAACATGGCAGAATCCAAAAATGAAATGGACGATCTATATGTCATGCTTTCAGAATGTAACTTGGTTGGAAATCCTAGAGATTGTGGATAGATTCCAGCGCCACCCACCATGTCTGTGCCATTAAAGAGTTGTTTTATTCATACACTTCAGATCAAGATGAGGAGAAGATCTATATGGCAAGCTCTACAACAATAAAGGTTGAAGGGACAGGAAAAATTTACTTGAAAATAACGTCAGACAAAGTGTTGAATCTTAATAACGTCCTTTATGTACCAGAATTGAGAAAGAACTTGATTTCCATATCACTTTTGATTAAAAATAGATTCAAATGTATATTTATTTCAAAAAGGTTGTAATTAGCAAAGGGGAAGTGTATGTAGGAAAAAACTTTCTCACTGAGGACCTATTTAAGATGAATGCAATAACTGTTGAAATCAACAAAAGTTCTATTTATTTTTTTTGAGTCTAATGAATTGTAGCATGAACGAATAGGACATGTTAATTACTAAACTTTGCGAAAACTGATTAGCCTAGAAGTTTTGCCAAACTTTGAGTGTAATAAGTCAAAATGTCAAACGTGTGCGGAATCAGAATATGCGTAGCATTCGTATAAGTTCGTTGAAGGAATTCTAATCCCTTAGACTTAATCCACACAGATATTTGTGATATGAAATCAACACCATCTCGTGGTGGAAAAAATATTTTATAACTTTTATTAACGATTGCACCAGGTACTGTTATGTTTATTTGCTAAATAGTAAGGATGAAACAAATGGATGCGTTTAGGTAATATAAAACAGAAGTTGAAAATTAGTTAGAGAAAAAGAACAAAACAATAAGAAGTGATAAAGGTGGATAATATGAATCTCCTTTTGCAGAAATATGTGTGGATAATAAAATTGTCCATCAAACTAATGTCCCGTATTCACCTTAATCTAATGAATTGTGGAAAGAAAGAACCGAACCTTAAAGAAAATAATGATAAATACCTTATGTATAAGTTCAGATTTACCGCAAAAATTATGGGGAAGCTATCCTTACAGCTAATCAAATACTTAATAGAGTGCCCCATAGTAAGACACTATCAATTCCATATGAAAAATGAAAAGGAAGGAAACCCAACTTGAAATATTTCAAACCTATGCCTAAAAAGGCGAGAATAGGACCTAAGACTGTGAACTTCATGTTCATTGGATATGCTAAAAGTAGTAAAAGTATGTTGGTTTCTGTGAAACCCCACCTTTTTGAGCTAGAAATCGAACCGTCGTGTGTAAACTCTAATCCCATAGTTGATATTTCAATTCATGTATCATATTTTAGAGTCAGAATGTAATCATTTTTCCAGTCAAGCAAGTTCAGTATACGACCTCAGTTTCCTCAGTAGTCTCCATCTAAACTGGTCTCATTCAAGTACAAATGTTTTCAAGAGGGAGATATTGTAATACCCCGTAAAAGTCTTAACTTGGATCAGCTCTCAGTTGAATGCATAAGGGGCTTAAATCCTAAAAACTTTACTAAGTGTCTAGGACTTAGTTATTTTCAAGACCTCTAGACTTTACAAATTTTTAAATCAACCTTCCCGACTCCAAAATATTTGTTTTTAAGTTGATTCATGATCGGGGGTGTCAAAGGTATATCTAGGGTAAGTTTCAAAATTTTTGGACGAGCGTAAAAGCATGTTTGGAAGTCTAAAATAGTAGCAGCCCACGATTAGCCCATGACGCAAGCTCCATTTCACCCCTAAGGTAGCCTGTGATATAGCACACGACATACGCTCTATTCCGACGCTCCCGAGCCCTCAGTGCACGCTCCCTTATTTTTCAGATTTTGTTTTCATTTCGCCAAGGGCAATTGGGTCTTTTTCCTTTACCCAATTGGTCCAAAACACGAGATTTAGGGTCTCAAAAAAATTATTGGTTATCTTATTCTCAAAATTTCCCCAATTGAAAGCATTCCTTCCCCAAGAACAAACTCAAACTCTTCCTCAAGAAAACTAAAGATTCAAGCTTTCTTCACCAATCAAGGAGTTTAAGGTACGTGGGACTATCCTAAACTACATGGGCATAGGTTTTACGATTTCTACAAGCCTTGAAGATATATATGCACGCATATGCTATGAGTTTTGATAATTTTTTTAAGAGTATACATTGTGAAATCAATTCGATGGAATTATGAAATTGTTATGGGGTTTTCTATTTTGATTTATAAATCTCATGTTTTTTGTGGTTTGAATTTGAAGGATGATTTACGAATGAAATTTGTGAAATTCCATTCTGCATGATGAAATTTATAGACTGTGCATGATGAGAATTGTGAATTGTTTTGAGAGCATGACTTAAGAGCCCCTTTTTGATCATGAGATTTATATTTAACTAATGTAGGGGATGGTTTATGAATGATGATAACTTATTGAGTCTTAAAAGTTTCCTTAACCATTGTGCATGTGTTGAATAAATGGAATGACCACCACATTTCAATGTCTTGTAAAAAAAATAGATTTCATAAGCTTTATATGATTTTGGTAATGTGAACCCACGTGTGAGTTGATAAACCTTTGGTGGTCATTTTCATGTTAGAATGAGAAGGGTTGTGGAATGGATATGATGTGAATGACTTACAAGTCTGGATATGACGTATCCTGTGTGATATGCCCTTAACAGAATGAGAAAAAAGCTATTTATAAACATGACACATGCTGGTTTCTAACAGGTTATAATCGGGCTTAAAGAGAGTTAGATGGTTACCCGAAAAGGCACGAGTTGGAAGACTCAATGCTGGAAATCGTGACTGGCTGACACGGGAATTATGATTGTTGACACCTCATTTTTGCCCTCCGCAATCCAATTTAATTTTGAGTTTCTTCAATTTTAAAATAAAATCACAACAATTATCTTGTTCAAATAAATGCTGGTTTAAATTACTTATTCAATTTGATTTTATCATTTAATTGACGGTTATACATTTTTCGCATTTTTATATATACGAGAGTGTATAAATTTTGTTATTTAAACGAACATTTTATCAAAATTAGATTTTTATTGATTGAACTTGAAAATTAATTCAAATGGATAAAATCTTGGTTTTAAATATGATTTGCTCTAAAAATATTTTATTGGGAGGAATATTTGTTGGATTTTTATCAAATTAAGAAACTCAAGGTTAATTTGTTACTTGATTCGTGTCAGATTCCGATTCAATTTAGCGAACGAATTAAATATGACCTTAATTGAAATCAAATTGGCTCAATTGTGATGCAATTGACCAATAGACATTCGATTTGGTTGTAATTTAAATTAGTCGTTTAAATTGTAATTCAATCTTAATCCCAAAAGTTACCATTTCTTAATTGGGATTATTTTAATCTGATTAAATTTAATTATAATTATTCTAATCTAATTAAATTTAATTAGGGTTAATTAATAACCCAATTAAATTTAATTAGGGTTATTTAATAACCCAATTAGATTTAATTGGGGTTATTAAATAATCCCCAAATCCTACCCAACCCGTCACCAGCCAGCCCAAAACAAAACAACACCAACCCCCGGGCCCAAAGAACGGCTAACCTGGCCCAACTCCTTTATTTCTCCCCCCTTTCTCCACCAAAGCAGCAAAGCTGCACATAAACAAGAAAAATTCTCAACCATCCTAATAACTCAAAACCACCAACTTCAATGACCATGTTCCAGCCAAAATCCATCCAAATCGACCCGACCCGTCATCCTCAACCCAAAAATTGGGGAAAACCAGCTTTCCAAAGTCGACCCGACTTCGACCCGCCTAGTGACATGTGTTGGTTATGGAAATTCAAGAAAAACTTCTAGAAATGGGTAAGCTGGCTCACCCTAACGTTCAAATCCCGTGAATCTCAGGTAACATAGTATGAATTGGTACATAGATGGAAAATTTTCATTGGCTTGTAAAGATTATTCCCTTTCCACCAATTTCTATTGTCCACTTTTAGGAATTTTGTTCTAGAAAATGAAAATAGAGGTACAGTTTGTTATGGTCCTGATTTTTTGAATTTCAAAAATGAACCCTCAATCCTCTTCTATAAGTAGCTCTCTTTAGAGCAGGAAAAGGGGATTTTCATTTCTTTCCCTTCTGGGTTCGAAAGTCTTGGGTTGAAAAACTTAGGGGAAATTCGGGAGTTGAAAATTCTGGAGTTTGAAATTTTTGGATTCAAAAAGAAGGGAAATAAAATTTTGAGATCAAAATAGTTCCCTTATTGAAAACTTTCTTTTTCCTTTTTCTTTCTGAAAGTTGGTCGGTCAATCGGAGGAGGTCCCTGAGTTGGTAATGCTAATTTCCGATGGAGGTGCATCTCGACGTAAGCTCGTTATCCCGTTTTGCTACCCAAAAACCGGTCAGTACTCGATTCTTCCATTTACTGTTGTGTCGTAATGATTGTAGCAGTAGTAGCTTTGGTTAATGTCTTGAGGCTGGGATGTTTGCTGTAGATTGGCGTTGGCAAGCCATAGTTTTTTTTATGTTGAATCTGTTGATGTTTCGAGTTCATCTTTATGTTTAGTCCATGTTGGCTTGAGGTCATCAAACAATTTGAATTTCACCCGTTGGAAGTTGTTTCCTAACTTAGTTGTTATCCGTCTTTCATTATCTAGCTATTTGATTTGACAAGTGAATTTGGTTTTTGATATACCGTGACTTCGATATTATATGTTGAAGCCTTAAAGTATTAGACTTTTTCTAGACCTGTCCATGAAACTATATCTCAGTTTATTTTTTATGCACTGATGTGT
Organism: Capsicum annuum; assembly: GCF_002878395.1. Lineage (NCBI taxonomy): Eukaryota > Viridiplantae > Streptophyta > Magnoliopsida > Solanales > Solanaceae > Capsicum > Capsicum annuum. The sequence continues at coordinate 59,589 of NW_025886551.1, forward strand.
GCCACCTTGGATTCGTTGAGCGCTGTTCAATTGTTAGATATGCGAAAATTTCAAGTTCTTCTGTGATTATAATCTAATTGACTAACTAGCCATGTTAAAACTAGACTTAGGATATCTTTATAGACTAGAGGCTTTGAATTCCAGATTGCTGCTATCATTGTCTTTAGTTTTCTTGTTCTGTGACTCATTTCTATGGAAGATCTAGGTTCAACTGCGGCTTTGTATAACTCTCTTATGTTGGTGCATTTAACCTCAAGTAGAACTTTTGTGTTAGAAATTTTACGACTCAAATAAAAGGACCATTCAAAGAGAATCCTGTTTAGTACCATGTTAGTATATGTATCAGTTGGAATTTGGGTTCTAAAACAGTAGTATTCATCCTTCTCTATGCCTATTAAGGAATTTTTTTTGTTATCTATACTTATAATTCACCTTGAGCCATTTAGTGGACTATCCTTGAAAGATCTATCAACATTCAGTTGTGCAGATTATTTTAAAGATCAATTTCCCTTTTCTAGTTTGAGTCGGGGGTTAATCGGAAACAACCTCTCTATCTCACATGTGAGGTAGTGGCATGGATTGTTTACTCTTAACCTCCCCAGACCCCACTTGGTGGCAATATACGGGGTATGTTGTGGTTTTTGTCTAAACTTTCATTACCGGTCCTTGTGGCCTCCATATTTGTTTCTTATATATGAGTTTGATTCATGTTTCTTTGTTGTCCGAATAATTCATTTTTGTGAACATGTATTAATTCCTACATCTTTTTATTTGCATGAATCCATTTTTGAGTCCTACATGGACTCTTTCCCTTTTGCATATTCATCATGGGATCTTGAGGCCCATCATCTCTATCGAGTCAACTCCGAGACCAAGTCTAAAAGTCGATCATGAGGCATACCAAGGCAAGAAGATGGAAGAAGAAAAAATGGATCCAAAGGCACCCTTATTGAAGTAACTAAGAGAGTCGAAGAGTCTTATTTTGCTTTATTTATTTATTGTTGCTTTATTTATTTTCAGTTATTTATTTATGTGTTTATTAATTTAGTCATTCATTTGGGCCTTGAAGCCAAAGTTGTATCTAATACAGGCGAAGTGAAAACTCGAGCCAAAAAGGGCTCGAAAACATAGAATTAGGACAAGTGGAAGACGGGCCAAAAGCCCAACATCTAGACTAGGACAGGTTGACGGTTTGGGCTTAAAAGCCTAATTCACTACTTCTCCCCTTTTCCCTTTTCCCTTTTCCTTTTTCGTACTTGTTTTTACGTGCTTCTTGCGAACCTAGTTAAATCCCTAACTAAGTCGCTAAAAATTGATTTTGAAAAAACTTTTCCCTAACCAATCTTTTCTCCAATAAATCGATTTTCCAAAGTTAGTCAAAGACGATTTCCAAACAGTCCAGATAACTGCAAGTTAGCGGACGTTTTAGGTGCCTAACACCTTCCTAAAACGTTAATAGGAACCGCTTATCTAGAATCTCTCAACTTAAATGATTTTTCTATTTTGAATCGTCTAAGTACATTACAAAGGTTTCTTAATTTCTTTTCCAAAATTAAGTGGTGACTCTCTTTCAAAAGTTAAAATTTTCGCAAAACAGAAATGACGACTCTGCTGGGGATTTTTAACTAGGTTCTAACCAAATGTTTGATTTCGTCCTTTGGTTAACTATTCATGTTTTCATATATTTCGATTCTGTAAAGTTTAACTATCGGATCTCATGGTATATTCCTTCATTATTTAAACTGTTTTAGGGTTTCGTGGATGTCCCGGCCCCTATTGTTCAATTCCAATAAAGTGTTGGAAATACGAATGACTTATTAGCACGTGAGTCATTTGATGGATGTTCGTATTTTCAAACTAAAGTTGTCCGCTTGAGAACCAGTGTTCAAACCCACTCTAGACACCTAGGATACAACAAAACCAAAACCCTATTTAAGTATGAGCCTAGGACGGCCCAATACCAGAGCGAGGTATTGGGCCTAATAGAAAACCTGCCCTGCGTTTATTGACCCTGAGTCAATTATAGATGAATCATATTTATGTGTTGAAGAAAATGTATGCCTTTCTAATTCAATCCATTATCCTTTAGGGTCGGGAAAAAGCTTGATTTGCTTACTTTCGTAATAAGAATTGAAGCAATTTAAGCAAGAAATTAATCGATTTGGGAGGTTGCATCTAAGGCACAGTTTGAACGTCAACGGATGTCACCAATATAAGAAATATACGAAGCTAAGAAGACGAAGGCTGACAGAAGAAGCACCCAGGAGTTAGTATTTTCTATCCCCTGTGTGGGAACGTGTCTTCTTTCATGTTATTTTCCTTTCCCTAAAGATTGTATCCCTCTTTTGTTATCTTTTGTAGGCATTTATGCCCTTTTAGTGTCTATAAAGTTGGGAAATAATGGATTAACCTTAAGCAAGCATATATTTTTCTTCAAAAATTGTTAGGCCCAAACCCTTGGCTCAAAAGGGTCACCCCAGTTAGGATACACATTATTATGTTCTTATGTGTTTATGTGCATTTGTTTGGATCAAAGACAAGTTTATCCGCTATGCTCCTATAGATGAATTTGGCTATGACACAAACAACTCTACGTGGCTATTTCTTGTCAAGTATTTTGCATTGCTTATCACACGTGGAAACTAACACATTTGCCTTTGAGTTATTTTACTTTACTGATAATAGAAAACTACTCCGTGTTGAAATAAGCTGGCAGAACATCCTTACTTCACCTCAAAAGCGCACAAAATTCTATCCTCTAACCATCATTCAATAATGACTGGAAATGAAGAAGAAAATACATTGACCATCAGGGACAATGTAATAGCGGAACAGAGTGAGATGATTGCGGAACTCACAAGAAAGCTAGAAATGCTTTAGGAGAAAATAAATCGTACTCGAGATTTGTCTAACCTGGCCATCACTCTCAATGCTCCCGCTCCAAGAGGACACGAGACTCCAGTCCAAATCCCTCCCCTCAGTACGTCTATTCTTGGGGATCATCCAAATAACATATCGTCCGCCGCTGCCCCTCCACTTATCCAAAGTACCAATCATGAAAATAACCCAGATGCTTACAATCCACAAAATTCATCCCTCACCCCACAAAATCCTTCTCTGAATCTACAAAATTCATTCTCAAATCCCCAGAACCCATTGGTAAATCCACAAAATCCATCCCCAGATTTACCAAATCTGCCAAATCTATCTCCAAACCCACAAACTTTATTTTTGAATCCGCAGAATCCCTCCTAGATCCTACCAAGGTACTCTCAAATTCCATAAAACTTTTCCAATTTCCGAAACGTTCTCCCCACCCACTTACCAACTTCCTTTCATCTACAAAATCAAGCTGTCTTTCCAAATCCTTCTCATGTCATCATATCCCCTAACATCTATAATTTCCTTCCTAATTCCGAGGTGGACCATTACGAGGAGAAAGAGAAAGAGTGGAGGACCGAGCATGAAATAAAGTTGCTAGCTATGAATGAAGAGATCATGAGGATCAAGGAATATCATAGAGCGGAGAACAAGACGGGTTAGGTTACGATGATTTATGTGTTCACCCTGGAGTAGATCTACCAGAAGGGTATAAGGTCCCTAAATTTGAAGTGTTCGATGGCATCGGAAATCCAATGGCCCATCTGAGAAGGTATTGTGATCAAATGGTGGGAGTAGGAAAAAATGAGGCATTATTGATGCGCTTATTCAGCCGAAGCTTAAGTGGCGAAGCCTTAGATTGGTTCATGTCTCAAGAACTGAAAAATGGACTAGTTGGAGGGCATTGGCCAAAAGTTTCCTTAATAGGTTTGCATTTAACATTGAAATAGTCCCTTACTGATATTTATTAGATCGGATCAAGTAGAGGAATGATGAGTGTTTCTGAGACTATGCCTTCCGTTAAAGAAAAGAAGCTGCCAAAGCATAACCTCCCATGTCTGAGGAAGAAATGGTGTCTGTGTTCTCTCGCGCTCAGGAGGGAGAATATTATACCAGGTTGGTATCCGCGGTCCGAGTAACTTTTGCAGATTTAGTAAAGAATGGGGAATCTTTAGAGGAAGGCACCCAAACAGGAAAAATTGCCAAAATCCCAACATCATCTGAATCTTCTGCTTTCTTAAAGAAGAAAAGAGAGGATATGAATGTGGTCTCTACTGATTTTGTTGATAAATTGAAGAGGAAATTCAAGCCTAGGAATATTCTTTCCTCACCACTGTCACCAAATTTTCATCTTGTATTCTATGCCCATCCCCAATATCAAGCTCCAATCTTAAATATTTTACCCTAGTGCCAAATTCCGCAGCCAAATTATCAATCTCATGTTCAAGCTATTCTTTTAAACAATCAAATAAATGTCCAAGTGCCTCCAAACTATTATCAAGTACCTCCTCCTGCAAATCAAAATCAGTATAACCACCCACGTGTAAGCCTCGAGAAGCTGATAGTACCTCCTCCTGCAAATCAAAATTAGTATAACCACCCACGTGTAAGCTTCGAGAAGAAGCCTCCCAGAAAATTCACTTTATCAGCTGAAAGTTGTACCTATCTCTTCAAAAGATTGATGAAGGCCGATTATTTACAGCCTATTCCACCAAAGACTACCAATCTCAATTCTCGATTCTTTCATGCCGATCAAGTCTGTACTTATCATTCAGGAGCTCCCGAGCATAATACTGAAGATTGCATCAATCTAAAATATAAGATCCAGGACTTGATTGACCAGAAGATCATCACTCTTCAGGCGCCGGCACTAAATGTTGCTATTAACCCATTACCTAATCACAAGGGAGCCATGGTTAGCATGATCGAAATAGCAGACGAATGGGTATCTAGCGAGACAATTGCTAATGTGGATTCACGAAACTCCAAAAAGACAAAAGGAGTGGAAAAGATAGAGAAAGTTGTGGCTTCCTTGAGTAAGAATTCGGAAGGAATTATTGAGCCTATTATGGTCCTGGAAAGAGAATTTAAGCGTGGAGTAGGATACCAACCAAGAAAGGAAGATGAGATTGAAGATAATTCAAAGGAGGGTCTGTTTAGACCCTTGTTGCTCTTGTACCAGTCATTTCCCGTACATGATATGTCAAATGATGATGGTCTTGGGGATGGGATAGGAGATCTGTTTAAAGGATGCAATGCTCTACCAGATGATTTCCCAAAGTCCTGTGGGGTGAAGAAGATTGCATCAGAGGAGGCCTTGCAAAACTGGACCTCCACTCCACTCATAACCTGTCACCCATCGTGGTATATGAAAGGGGAAATTACTAATAGTTTTTAAAATTGGCGATGATCCGAAGGAGGCCTCGTGATCCACCCTTTTATGTCTCAAATTTTTTTTTCGTGTTTTACAACTTTCAAAAAGGCATGGGCCCACATTTGTGTGGGTCATGAGCCATAGTTTATTTTATTTTCCAAAAGGCCTCCCTCTATTTAAGAAGTTATTTTTTTTTTTAAATATGATTATCTAGCATGATTTATTTTGGTAGCAATAATTTAAAAACCTGCCAATATCATGTCATGTCAAGGGTTCGACGAACAAAGCAAAAGAAATAATGATGAACAGAAAAGGTGATAAGGAGCAGTTAGTAGTAGATATAGAGGAATGTGAAAATCAAAAGAATCCCAACTTGGAGGAGCCCTAATCCTACCTGAAATGGATGGTCAAGAGTGGACCAAACCAATCAATTCTGATGCGGTAAAGATATATCGTGCTTGAAAGATGTTATAATTTTTGTTTCTTGGTTTATTTGTAATCTCCTTTATAATAGTATCAATTTCATGATGTGTAATTGCCTAGAACCCCTTCCCTTTATGTACGAACTACATTTGACCTGAATTCCCAAGAAAGGGATACGTAGGTAGCCTATGTCGGCTTCGATCAGCCCCTTAGAAAAATTTATCCTTTCCCTCTATGTATGAACTACGTGATGACCTGAATTCTCAAGAATGAGATATGTAGGTGGCCTATATCGGTTTTGGTCAACCCATTAGATTTTTTATATATATCTCTAGCGTAGCCAGAACTACGTTTGACCTGATTTCTGCTTTAACGTGATACGTAGGCGCCCCAACGGCTCGGTCATATAACCCCAGGAAATGGAAACTGGGGCAGAATTTTTGAGAAGGAATCTCAAAAATTCGCAAGAGAAATAAAGAGAATGAAGACCAACAAAGACTTCAGATTCACTCGTGTTGATATCATTTCAAACAACTCTAAAATGGGGAAGAAATTTTGAGGAAGGCCTCAAAATCTCTACCAAATATTGAAATATATTTCAAATTCCCCAACACTAGAGGTCGAAGTTGAGATTTGAGGATTGTCACCTGCGATAAAGTCTAAGAAGATTGAATCTCCGTCTTTGATAAAACTTCTGGTAGAGAGCCTCGACAATCCTGAATCCCTAAAAATCCTCCGTCAAACGTCAAACATTGTCAGAATCAAAAGAAAGACGGTCCTTGAGCTAGCAAATGACATGACTGGCAGAGATTTTTCAAAGTTTTGCAGGAGCTCTCGAAACTATTTTCTAAAAAATTAAGAGTACTTTCAAAAAATCTATATAAATCTTTTACTTAGTGATTGCCTAGACATCAATTAGGACGGGGAGTCAGGGGTGGAAGTCCCAACATGATGAAGTACCTGAAAGATGGCGAGGGCAAATCAAGGATCGTAGGAGGTCAACACGGAGTAGTTTCTTTCAAACTAATCATTTTATGTGGATGCAGGGATCGATACACAAAAATGAGCGTTTCTTTTGAAAAATCTCCAAGCAAGTCGATAGACATGACAGAGCATATAAGGATTAATAATGGTACTTTTGGTAGCCCAAAAATCGGCTCAACACCCATTTATTGACGACCTTTAGAATTGTCCATCTTATTTATTGAGATTATAGAGGACAAACAAAAGTGTCTTGTCTTTTTTACAAATATCGTATTTAGAATTTTTCTAAAAAAAAATAGTCGCTAGCAAAAACGACTTTGTGTCCACTAATCATCTACCTTGAGTACAGGTACATGCAGAAAGCAAGACCCTGACAAATGATTTCAGGTGAAACTATTTTTAATTTACCGGAAGAACCATTGCATGTCATTTGCCGAAAGGGCCATTACATATCATTGCCGAGAGGGTCATTGCATATCATTGCCGAAAAGGCTATTGCATATTATCGCTAAGAGGGCCATATTATACCATCGCCCAAGAAGGCTATTCAATATCTGTTGACGTGCTAGACGCAACACTGTTGTCGAGGATATCATCAAAATTTAATATATCTGTTGACGCGCTAGACACAACGTTGGCGTCGAGGATATCATCAGCATTTAATATATATGTTGACACGCAAGACACAATGCTGGCATCGACGATATCATCATAATTCAATATCTTTTGATGTGCTAGATACAACATTGGCATCGAGGATATCATCAGCATTTAATATATCTGTTGACATGCAAGACACAATGCTAGCTCGAGGATATCATCATCATTTAATATTTGTTGATGCGCTAGACACAACGCTGGCATCGAGGGTATCATCAGCATTCAATATATCTATCTGTTGACATGTAAGACACAACGCTAGCATCGAGGATATTATCATTCAATATTTGTTAACACGCAAGACACAACGCTGGCATCGAGGATATCATTATTCAATATTTGTTGACACGCTAGACACAACGCTGGTGTTGAGGATATCATCAGCATTCAATATATCTGTTGACACGCAAGACACAAAGTTGTCATCAAGGATATCATCATCATTATATATCTGTTGACACACAAGACATCGCTGGCGTTGAGGATATCTCATTATTTTATGAACCAGTATTTGAATGCATCGAGAGCACACGATTTAAAGGGACGCCTTTAAGTCGCTATCTAAGAATGAGTTGATAGGATAGTGTGCAGGATCACCTATGAGTTGATAGCTTGTAGCTCATCCGTAAGACACAACAACATCCTAACCTGATAGTGTGCAAGATCGCCCAAAAATCGATAGTTCAAAGGTTATCCATAAGTCGCAACTAAATCCTTACCGAAGAATATGCAAGATTATAAAATTGATACGTCCAAGGGTTCTATAAGCCGTGACATATCTAAGATCGATTATGTGTAGGATTACCCAAAGACTAATAACTTGAGAGATTATCTATAAGTCATATTGTATCCAAGGTCGGATGATGTGCAGGACACCTGAAAGCTAGCGATTGGAGGGATATCTGTAAACCATCTCTTATCCAAAGTCAGATAATGTGCAGGATTACCTAAAAGCTAGCAATTCAAAGGATATTTGTAAGTCGCCTTGTATCTAACATCAAATAATACGCAAGATTATCTAAAGATTAACAATTTAAAGAAAATTTATAAATCGATCATCGGCTATAACCGGAGAGATAATCATTAAACATACAACAAGTGATATAGGTAACCAAAAGGGTTGCCACACCATCACAAGATTACACGATTGTAGGGACCGTTTTGCATAAAGTATCGTCGGTGTCCAAAAGGGTCACCCCACTTTAAAGACATATTTAACCAACAAATGTCATAATTATACAACAACCAAGAGGGTTGTTGTTTTTGTTGTTGCCATTTATTTCACTCCAAACAGATACATGAAGATATGACTCTGCTTTTCAGGCCACAACTCACGTGGAGATATTGTAAAAGACTACATACCTCTTTCGTGAATTATGTTTAGCACTAACACTTTTTACTTGAAGCATTGTCGAGAGCATCCGATAGGATAAAAATCTCAAATCAAAACCACAGGTGCAGATGACTTCAAATAGGACACAACACAACGTGGAACTCTTTCTTAGCAGCAAAACGGGACATAGTCTAAAGAGGGACGTCAAACTCTTTGGATAGGAGATAAAGGATGATCACCACCACCATCCAACCATACCCCTATTATAAGGCATGTGGGTGTTTCAGGATATTCTGGTTTCAGCTTCACCTTTGGGACATTTCTAAACTCATGCTGAGGGTAACCTTCTCTTTCTTTCAAATTCGGGTGGCAACACACTTAGAGTTTTGAAAATTATGTCCAGGTAAGTTCTTGCCTATGGATGTGAAGGATCCCACATTCATGGTTAAAAGGTTACAAGCCTCTTTTCCGCAACTTGATCAACTTGTCACTCATTCCGAGCCAAAGATGGTCTGAAATAAAAGACTATTTTTCCTACCAATTGAGCCAAACTACAAGCAGTCTGATTTCTTGAAATCTTGGGGATATGTAGGCTGGAATGTATGTAGAAAATTTGACTGCATTCCAACTTCCTCCCAAATCCCTTCATTCCCCAACTTCTCGGTTTCATCAAAAACTCTAAAACTATGATAGTTGGTGAATTTTCTTGAAAATCGTGCTTAAAATCAAGCTTTATGAACTACAAGTGGAATGAATTCTCATGAAACCTAAGATATGTAGGAAACCTGATATCGAGGTTCGGCCATAATTCCATGAAACCTGTGCGAAGATTAACCTCTTTCAGATTCGAATTGGTGGTCGAACCAAATTAGGAACGTCAACCTCCCTTTGCCCAGGGTTACTTGCATCCACCCTACCCAAAGGGAGGGGGCAGTTGTTGACACCTAATTTTTGCCCTCCGCAATCCAATTAATTTCGAGTTTCTTCAATTTTAAAATAAAATCACAACAATTATTTTGTTCAAATAAACGCTGGTTTAAATTACTTATTCAATTCGATTTTATCATTTAATTAGCGGTTATACATTTTTTGCATTTTCATATATATACGAGAGTGTATAAATTTTGTTATTTAAATGAACATTTTATCAAAATTAGATTTTTATTGATTGAACTTGAAAATTAATTCAAATGGATAAAATCTTGGTTTTAAATATGATTTGCTCTCAAAATATTTTATTGGGAGGAATATTTGTTGGGTTTTTATCAAATTAAGAAACTCAAGGTTAATTTGTTACTTGATTCGTGTCAGATTGCGATTCAATTTAGCGAACGAATAAAATATGACCTAAATTGAAATCAAACTGGCCCAATTGTGATGCAATCGACCAATAGACATTCGATTTGGTTGTAATTTAAATTAGTCGTTTAAATTGTAATTCAATCTTAATCCCAAAAGTTATCATTTCTTAATTGAGATTATTTTAATCCGATTAAATTTAATTATGATTATTCTAATCTAATTAAATTTAATTAGGGTTATTTAATAACCCAATTAAATTTAATTAGGGTTATCTAATAACCCAATTAGATTTAATTGGGGTTATTAAATAATCCCCAAATCTGACCCAACCCGTCACCAGCCAGCCCAAACCAAAACAACACCAACCCCCAGGCCCAAAGAACGGCTGACCGGCCCAACTCTCTTATTTCTCCCCCCTGTCTCCTCCAAAGCAGCAAAGCTGCACATAAACAAGAAAAATTCTCAACCATCCTAACAACTCAAAACCACCAAATTCAATGACCATGTTCCAACCAAAATCCATCCATATCGACCCGACCCGTCATCCTCAACCCAAAAATTGGCGAAAACCAGCTTCCCAAAGTCGAACCAACTTTGACCCGCCTAGATAGCGTGTGTTGGTTACGAAAATTCAAGAAAAACTTTTAGCAATGGGTGAGCTGGCTCACCCTAACGTTCAAATCCCATGAATCTCGTGTACCATAGTACGAATTGGTACATAGATGGAAAATTTTCATTGGCTTATAAAGATTATTCCCTTTCTACCAATTTCTATTGTCCACT
>NW_025886552.1:0-2512 GCF_002878395.1 Capsicum annuum
CTGAGAAAGAGAGTGTATCCAATTTTGTTGGAGCAGAAAGGGGTGCCACCCATTCGTACGTAACCGCTCATATTGAGTAACTGCGGGGCTCTCTGACTTTCGCACATGACACCAAATATGTCTCAAAAAGGCCAAAAAAATCCTCATACTTCGGAATGTCATCACCGTAGAGTATTATAGAAACCTGTTGTTCCTGTAGTCAAGTAAAAGAGAACAAATTTTACATATACTGGAATAATTTATGTAACAAGTTATTAAGAGTTCAAAGCAGATGTGGAGAGGCAAGCTTACACTTTCATCCTACACAAGTATTGTTTGGAAATGCACAGATGATTCACTATTTTTCCGAGGCCGAAACTTGTCTACTACCTGTATTTTACACGTCCAGTCTATAGTTTCTGGTGTGATTGCGTCTACAGGGAGCCTTTGATCCATTGTGTTGGCCTCTGTTTCATTATTGTAGGGAAGGTGTCTATGAAACGTAGACATATGAGATACTAAATTAATAGAAGAAGCTATAATGAAACATTTGCAAGCAAAAATAACCTGCAGATTTTGGTGATAACAATGTTTTATGACAACAGTGATCGACCATAAACAAGAACTTGGTGGAAAATGTATACTCTAGGAAAACTTTTTTATAAAGATTTCTAAACTCTTTCTCCAAAGACAACAGAATTGTAAAGTTGTTAAAATTAATAGAACTTAGTCATAGCTTTGTGGACGGAAACATTCACACAATAATTACCTCATAAACTTGAAATCATTCAAAAGTAGCGAAGCTTATTCTGAATTATGAACAAAGAACAACACAGTAAAGGAGACCCAATCAATCAGCTCCAACAAATCAGTCAGGAAAATCTATCAAGAAATTGCTCAATTTACTAATCCATCAATAAGAAGACTTGAACTTTGCTTTCAGATTCATACAATTATTCCCGTCACTCGTTCAATCTCCACCACTCTAAAAAAAACACCTCTAAAAATAACAAAAAAAGCTTACAGTAAAGGGCCTAACTTCTGCTTGACTAACACAAAGAATCACCCCTGCCTTTTTCTTTTTGGAAGAAATTCCTGCAGATATTAAATAAGCGAAGAAATACCCAAAAAAATGTTCTGAAAACCCCAACTATTACAAACCAACTGAAAAGTCACTACACTCTCCATTTCAATTATAGTTGGTGTAAATTACATACAGGAAATTACAAAGACCAATCATCAATCCATAGTTGCTCTTTTTCATTTCCGATCTTCTTCGCATGATAGAAATTACAAAGCTAACATCAAATTAAACATTTCAAAGTTGAAAGAAAAGTTGAAATATGGAGAAGAAAAGCAAGAAACATTTCAAAGTTGAAAGAAAAGTTGAAACCTTAAAATTGCAACAACAATTTATCCATATGCAAAACGAAATTCCACAAAAAAGCACATCAATAACAACCGTGAAGACTCACCCGAGGAGAAGAAGAAACTCGGTCATGACGAAATCGATTAGATTGAAATGAAAAGCTATTAGATTGAAAAAATCCTTTGTGTCCCAACAAACCCACAAATTTCACAAAACTATGAGATGCGAAAGTACATATAGCAGATCAACAAAACGACTGAAAGAACAGATAATACAATTGATAAATTAGTCAGAAGAATCGAACAGCAAACAACCAAGCACAAAAGTAAGAACTCATCAACCTTTCAATTAGGAAATTGATGCAGTAAAACTTTCAACAGAAGAAGCTAAAATATTTGTGCCATATGAATTTTATCAATGGAGATGCCAACAGACGTACAAATACTCCCCCATCAGTTGACACGTTGAACTTTGGTGAAACTGTTGGCAGACACGTACATGATTACTCATCAGGAATAAATAACCAAAAAGAGCCCTTAAAATGGCGAAAATGCCCTTGATGCAAGCAGGGAGGACAACGGAGACCTCCTTGCTTCACGGCAGAAATTTCGAGAGCCAAATATTTATAATTATAAAATTATAGTAGGCATTTGACCGTAAATATTATTCACAATATTTTTAAATATATTTTCACTTTATTCTGAAATACCTATTTAGCTATAAATATTTCAAAATATATTTTTACAATATTAGATTTTTGAATAACATCTCAAAAGTTATTTTCACTATTTTTGAATTTACTTTTTACATTTTTTAATTTATTTTTTTTCAAAAAAATCTAAACTAAACACAAAAAATAAGCAGAAAATTAGAACAAATAAATAAAAAATCATTAATGAAAAGGCAAATTAAAAAAGGATGGGACCCAGCCTATATGGAAAAGCTAAATGAGCAGCTTTTTTCTGTAATAAACCAAACATATCAAGGGCTTATTGTCCAAAATTGAAAAAACACATGTATACAGCATGTAGTCACAACTGATTGAAGCAATAAAAAATAAGGAATACCTAAAATACCCTTAAACAAATTGTCAATTCCAACAAGTACACATGTCGATCATGACATGTGTGCTAACTCATGCTTTTATATATATATATATATATA
>NW_025886553.1:0-2008 GCF_002878395.1 Capsicum annuum
AGAGAGAGAAATATTCAATGTTACAAGACTTGTTGTTATGAAATATGAAGAATGAACTAAGTGCTGAAAATAACCCTAATAGCATCTATTATATTACACACAAAATGAAGGACAAATAACCTTCCTACCCTTCAGTCATGGGGTGCCCTTAGAGTGTAATTTATTACATTTCAAGGCTTATTTTCACACTTAAAAACGTTGAAGCTCTTTGGTGGATCAAGTACCAACTCACATGCAGCCATTTGCATGAACATGGCTTGTAGTTTTTGTAACTCCCGAGCTTGACTGCATGTAAATGGTCGAGAACGTATTGGACAGCTTTGTACACCCGTATCATCCTCTCCATCTTGAGAGGAATTTGACCTCAAATTCAGCATTTGGTCATCTTCAACTGCATCCACTAGAGAAAGATCACACACGTTGAAAGTGTTGTGCACTTGGTATTCCGGGGGAAGGTCAATCTTGTAGGCATTATCAATGATCCTCTCAAGTACTTGGAATGGACCATCACCTCTTGACATCAATTTGGAATTTCTTTGAGATGGAAACCTATCCTTTCTAAGGTGAACCCACACCCAATCTCCTGGTTCAAGAATGAGTTTCTTTCTCCCCTTGTTGACTCTCCTTGAAATGTCTTGATTTTTCTTCTCAAGTCGAAGCCGCACCTTCTCATGTAACTTCTTCATCAAATCTGTCTGCTTGCTTCCATCTAAGCTAATCATAACATTACTGGGCAAAGGAGTTAAATCCAAAGGGGTAAGGGGGTTGAGGCCATAGATGCACTCAAAGGGAGTCATTCCCGTACTTGAGTGTATGACACGGTTATATGCAAACTCATTCAATGGTAGGTGTTCCTCCCAAGAAGTCAATTTCCCTTTTACCATGGAATGTAGCATAGCACCCAAAATCCTATTTACCACTTCTATTTGACCATCAGTTTGTAGGTGGCAAGATGTAGAGAAAAAAAACTTGGTTCCAAGCTTACCCCACATGGATTTTATAAAGTGACTTAGGAACTTAGAGTTCGTATCACTCACAATGGTCCTCAAAACACCATGCAACTTGACAACATTATCAACAAACAAAGAGGCCACACCCGCATCATCACATTTAAAGCATAGAATAAAGTGTGCCATCTGAGAAAACCGATCGACCACAACAAAGATACTATCCCGACCTCATCTAGTCCTAGGTAACCCTAACACGAAATCCATAGATATGTCAAGCCAAGGGCGTAAATACGTAGGCAGTGGCATGTACACTTAAAAACGTTGAAGCTCTTTGGTGGATCAAGTACCAACTCACATGCAGCCATTTACTTGAACATGGCTTGTAGTTTTTATAACTCCCGAGCTTGACTTCGTGTGAATGGTTGAGAGCGTATTGGACAGCTTTGTACACCCGTATCATTCTCTCCATCTTGAGAGGAATTTGACCTCAAATTCAGCATTTGGTCATCCTCAATCGCATCCACTAGAGAAAGATCACACACGTTGAAAGTGTTGTGCACTTGGTATTCCGGGGGAAGGTCAATCTTGTAGGCATTATCATTGATCCGCTCAAGTACTTAGAATGGACCATCGCCTCTTGGCATGAATTTGGACTTTCATTGAGTGGAAACCTACCCTTTCTAAGGTGAACCCACACCCAATCTCCTGGTTCAAGAATGAGTTTCTTTTTCCCCTTGTTGACTCTCCTTGCAATGTCTTGATTTTACTTCTCAAGTCGAAGCCGCACCTTATCATGTAACTTCTTCATCAAATCTGCCCGCTTTCTTCCATCTAAGCTAATCATAACATCACTGGGTAAAGGAGTTAAATCCAAAGGGGTAAGGGGGTTGAGGCCATATATGCACTCAAAGGGAGTCATTCCCGTACTTGAGTGTATGACACAGTTATATGCAAACTCATTCAATGGTAGGTGTTCCTCACAAGAAGTCAATTTTCCTTTTACCATGGAACGTAGCATAGCACCCAAAATCCTATTTACCACTTCTATTTGACCATCA
>NW_025886554.1:0-15648 GCF_002878395.1 Capsicum annuum
ATTTAAGAAAATAAGTCATTTCTGAATTTGATAATGTGTTTAAAACTGGTAACTCAAAGTATTAACAAATGAGCATGTTTTACTTGCAGCACTTGCCCTTCATTCGCACTCTGCCTCTGTTACGACTTTTAATGGACTTAACTTTTCAGATTGGTGCGAATAGATCAAATTCTATCTTGGGGTTTTAGATCTTGATGTTGCACTTTACTATGAGAAACCAACTGTTATCACTGAAGCTAGTAGTGATGAAGAAAAGTCCTATTATAAGCATTGGGATAGGTCTAACAAATTAGGCTTAATGTTCATGCGAATGAATATTGCGGGCAACATTAAGACTACTCTTCCCAAAACTGAAAGTGCAAAAGAACTTTTGAAACTTGTGGAAGAGTCTTTCCAAACTGCTGATAAGTCTCTTGCTGGGACACTAATGGGTACTTTGACCACCATGAAGTTTGATGGTTCACGTACTATACATGAGCATGTCATTGAAATGACAAACATAGCAGCAAGACTTAAGTCATTAGGAATAGAAGTGGAACAATATTTCCTTGTGCAGTTCATCATCAACTCATTACCGTCTGAGTATGGTCCTTTCCAAATGAACTACAACACCATGAAAGACAAATGGAATGTGCATGAATTGCATGGTATGTTGGTTCAACAGGAAACGAGACTGAAGAATCAAGGAACCCACTCCATTAACTTTGTAAATCATCAAGGGGATGAAAAGAAAGGAAAGAAGCATGTTAAGGGACAATAGAAGCAATTTAATGTTAATGAGTCCTCATCTCAAGTACGTAAGAAAGAAAACAAGAATACGAAGTGTCATTTCTATGAAAAATCTGGACACTTTCAGAAAGATTGCCTGAAACGTAAGGCATGATTTGAGAAGAAAGGTAAGCCTTGTGCTTTTACATGTATCGAATCAAATTTAACTGAATTTCCTTATAATACTTAGTGGATTGACTCTGGTTGTACTGTTTATCTTTTATACTATTCAGGGATTCCTTACAATCCAAACCATAAAGAAAAATGAAAGATTTGTTTACATGGGGAATAGAGTGAAAGCTCTAGTTGAAGCTGTCGGGACTTATTGTCTGATTCTTGATACTGGACATCACTTAGATTTAGTTGAAACTCATTATGTTCCTTCTCTTTTGAGAAATTTAGTTTCTTTGTCTAAGTTGGATAAGATTGGATATTCTTTTAATTTTGATAGTGGATGTTTTAGTTTGTTTAAACATAATTATCTCATTGGTACTGGTACTCTTTGTGATAATTTATACAAACTGAATCTTGATAATCTGTTTGCCGAAACACTCTTAACTCTGCATCATAATGTTAGAACCAAACAACGTTTGGTGAATGAACAATCTGCTTACTTGTGGCATAAACGTTTAGGTCACATATCTAAAGAAAGACTGGAAAGATTATCTAAGAATGAAATTCTTCCAGATTTAGATTTTACTGACCTTAACATTTGTGTAGATTGTATTAAAGAAAAACAAACAAGACACACATAGAAATGAGCCACAAGAAGCACACGGCTTCTTGAAATTATACACACTGATATATGTGGTTCTTTTGATATCACATCTTTCAATAAAGAAAAATATTTTATCACTTTTATTAATGACTTTTCATGTTATGGATATATATGTTTGTTTCATGAAAAATCTCAAACGATTAATGCCTTAGAGGTATTTATTACTGAGGTTGAAAGATGTGGTGAATATTATGGAAGATATGATGAAAGTGGACAACACCCAGGTCCATTTGCTAAATTCCTCAAAATGTATGACATATGTGCTCAATACATAATGCCTGGCACGCCACAACAAAATGGTGTGGCGGAAAGGCGTAATCGTACATTAATGAATATGGTTAGGAGTATGTTAAGTAATTCATCTTTACCTCCTTCTTTATGGATGTATGCTTTAAGGACTACCATTTACTTGCTAAATAGGGTTCCTAGTAAAGCAGTTCCAAAGACACCTTTTGAATTATGGACATGTAGGAAACCTAGTTTGAGGCACCTGCATATTTGGGATTATCTGACAGAAGTTAGAGTCTACAATCCACAAGAAGAAACTGAATTCAAGAATAATCAGTGGTTTCTTCATTGGCTATCCAAAAAAATCAAAGGGATATAGATTTTATTATCCTAATCATAGTACAAGAATAGTTGAAACTGGAAATGCTAGGTTCATTGAGGATGGCGAAGTTAGCGGGAGTCAAGAATCATGTAATGTGGAAATTAAAGAAGTTAGGGTGTGAATTCCTCTACCCTGTACTTCTTTTAAATTTGTTGTTCCTGAAGTTGTTGCACAACAAAATAATCAACAAGAACAATAAATTAATGTTCCTAACAAAGTCATAATTGATGAACCTGTAGTAGATGAACCACAAGAAGTATTATCAAGAAGATCTCAAAGACAAAGAAGATCTGCTCATTCTAATAATTATTTGGTATATCTACATGAGTCAGAAACTAACTTGGGAATTGATGATGATCCAGTTTTATTTTCACAAGCCATTGAAAGCAACAATTCTGATAAATGGATAAATTCTATGAAAGATGAGTTAAAATCTATGAAACAGAATGAAGTTTGGGACCTTGTTGAATTATCCAAAAGTTGCAAAAGAGTTGGGTGTAAATGGGTCTTCAAGATCAAACACGACTTAACTTGAAACATCGAACGTCACAAGGCCAGACTTGTTGCCAAAGGTTTCACTCAAAAGGATGGCATTGACTATAAAGAGACATTTTCACTTGTCTCTAGAAAAGATTCACTCAGAATTATAATGGCTTTGGTAACTCATTATGACTTAGAGCTACATCAAATGGATGTGAAAACTGTCTTCCTGAATGGAAATTTGGAGGAAGAAGTTTATATGAATCAACTTGAGGGATTTTCTATTAAAGAAAAGGAACACATGGTGTGTAAACTTAAGAAGTCAATATACGGACTTAAGCAAGCTTCCCGACAATGGTATCTTAAGTTTAATGAAATGATTGTCACCTTTGAATTTAAAGAAAACACTGTTAATCGGTGTATATATCTGAAGGTCAGTGGGAGTAAGTTTATTATGTTTGTCTTGTATGTTGATGACATCTTGTTAGCTACTAATGATCTTGGTTTGTTGCATGATACCAAGAAATATCTCTCTAATAACTTTGAAATGAAAGATATGGGTGAGGCATCCTATGTTATTGAAATAGAAATATTTCGAGATAGATCACAAGGATTGTTGGGATTGTCTCAGAAAACCTATATTAATAAAGTATTAGAGAGATTTAGAATGGAAAAATCTCATCAAGTCCCGTTCCAATTTAGAAAGGAGATAAGTTTAGTCTCAATCAATTCCCAAAGAATGACTTGGAATGAAAACAAATGATAGATATTCCTTATGCATCAATAGTTAGGAGTCTTATGTATGTCCAAACATGTACAAGACCGGACATTAGTTTTGATGTTGGAATGCTGGGTCGATATCAAAGTAATCCTAGAATGGATCACTGGAAGACTGCAAAGAAAGTGTTGCGATACTTACAAGGAACGAAAGATCATATGCTAACTTATCGAAGATCTGACCATCTAGATGTTGTTGGATATTCAAATTCAGATTATGCTGATTGTGTGGATATAAGAAAATCCACATTTGGATATTTGTTTTTGTTAGCTGGAGGAGCAATATCCTGGAAGAGTGAGAAGCAGTCTGTTATAGCTGCATCCACTATGGAAGCTGAGTTTGTGGCATGTTTTGAGGCCACTGTCCAGACTAATTGGCTGCGGAATTTTATTTCAGGACTTGGACTAGTTGACAATATTGCCAGGTTGCTGAAATTTTTTTGTGATAATACCGCAACAGTTTTCTTCTCTAAAAATGATAAGTATTCGAAAGGTGCTAAGCATATGGAATTGAAATACTTTTCGATTAAAGAAGCAGTCCAGAAATATAAAGTGTCAATTGAACATATTAGCACTAAGCTTATGATTGCTGATGCTTTGACGAAAGGATTACTGCCCAAAACATTTGTTGAACATTTTGAAAGGATGGGTCTTATTGATAGCAATGAATAATTTCATGTAAAGACTTTATTATGTTGATGTAATTGACACTTTGAGACTTATATATGTTTCTGTTGTTACCTGTTTTCTCTTATAGACATAATATTGTGAATGATGATGACAGGTTCTGAGATAAAGGATTCTAAGTATTATCGTCGGATCCATTATGTATTTAAAAGGTTATGTTAGGTAATAGACTAAAAACGTCAACAACACATTTCAAACCCACATCCTCAACAAAAAACGTGAACAACACACTTTCAAGCCATCAATCCTAAAAAAACAGCAACCATCAAAGTTCAAAAACAACTCGGAAATGGTTCAAAATTCGGATCTTGACTTTTTTAGTGTTAGTGAAGAAGGGGCTAACACTAGAAAAACCAAAACACATAAAAATCTCTTAAATCTAAGAAACAAATTTCGGCCTAGACACCAAAAATGAGACAAAATATTTCTTTTTGGATTTTCGTTTTTTCAACACCTTTTTTTGTGATTTTCGAGTTAGCAAGCCTAAGATTGATTCCGTAGGAACGAAATCAACCCTTTCTCTGATACCAAATGATAAGGGAAACGATACTAAACACAAACCAACCAAGAAAAATAAGAGAAAACCAAGAATTATATACAAAACAAGCACAGGCAGCAACAGATTGAATCTGAGAATAAGAAGATAAGACACAAACACATAAATGCAATAACATCAAGGGATAGATAAGATGACATAAGAAGTTACCAAGAAAGAAGAAACAAACCGTGTATTAAACGATAAGACCCTTAAACTAGCAATAAAAAACACCAATCTCCCCATGTACTGACTTCAAGTGATGTCATCGAAAGCTAAGGCGACCATTTGATTCGTATCAGCGGGGCCATTTGAGTGGTCAAACAGGAGAAGCGGCGCGACCAAACCGTTTTGGGGCCAAATAAGTAGGTTTTAACCCACAGTTTTGGGGGTGGACTCGGTGGAGTTCTGGGCTAAAAATCAATCGGCGACCCCTAGTTGGCTGAGGAGGCAATGAATGTGGGTCGGCACAGCTATTTGGATGATCAAATGGGTGAAACAACATGAACGGGCTATTTTCGAGCAAAATAGATGGACGTTATCCCCTAGGGCAGGCTTGGTGCCCGTGGAGTTTTGGGCCAAAATTCGATCGGCGGCCCCTTGGCTGGCTGAGGAGGGGTGAGTGTAGATCAACGGGGCCATTTAGGTGGACAAATAGGTGAAACAACGCCAACAGACCATTTTTAGGGCAAATTGGTGAGTGTTAGCCCACAGTTTTGGGGGTGGGTCAGGGGCCAGGCAGAGTTTTCATCCAAAAATCGAATGACGACCCCCCGGTTGGCTGAGGAGAGGGTAAGTGCAGAACGACTGGGCTATTTGGGTGGTCAAACTGGCAAAACGGCGCAAATGGGTTATTTTTTATCCAAATCAATAGGTGTTAGCCCACGATTCTGGGGTGGGCCGGAGGCTCGCCATACTTTTGGGCTAAAAATTGATTGGCGAGCCTCAGACTGGATGAGAAGGGGGTGAGTGTGTATCGGCGTGGCTATTTGAATGGTCAAACGGGTGAAACGGCATGAACGAGCTATTTTTAAGCCAAATCAATAGTTGTTAGCCAACAACTCGGGGTAGGCCCAAGGCTCAGTGAATTTTTAGGCCATAAATCAATCGGCAGCCCCGTCTGGCTGAGTAGGGTGTGTGTGAGAGTTGGCAAGACCATTTGGGTGGTTAAACGGGCAAAACGGCACAAACGGGCCGTTCTTTAGCCAAATCGGTGGCTAACAAAGATAAATGCTCTGTGTACATGGGGAGTCTCTATTACTTTCCAACAAGAAATATTATAGATGTTGGGGTTTACTACAGGTGTTCTCCCTATCAGGTATCTCGGGCTCCTTCAAAGCACGAAAAAAATTTCAATTGCTCAGTGTCAGTCCCTAATTGAGAAAACTTTTCAAAGAATCCATACCTGGACTTTAAAATTTCTTTCATATGCAGGAAGAGTTCAACTCATAAAGAGTGTACTCTTCTTAGTGCAAGTCTTCTGGGCTCAGATTTTCATACTCCCTAAGAAGGTGATCAAGAGTATAGAAGCAGAGTGTAGGAAGTTCTTATGGACAAGTGGAGTAGACTCAGCACATAAAGCACTTGTGGCATGGACTACGTTATGCAAGCCTAAAATAGCCGGAGGAATGAACTTCTTGGATATATTGTGTTGGAGTAGGGCTGCAACATGTAAAATGTTATGGAATTTGCGTCATAAGGACAAAATATGGATTCAATGGGTGCACATCTACTACGGGAAGCTGGAATCAGTGTTGAGGGCATAATCTACTCAAGCTTCTTGGGTTGTTACGAAGATCTTCAAAGCGTACAAATACTTTGAGTTGGCTGGATATCAATTAAGAGATGTCTTAGAAACTGCAAAGTTCTCTACCAAACAAGTATACATGCAAATGAGGGGACGGTTTCAAAAAGTGGAATGGAGACACTTGATTTACAATAATCTAGCACCTCCTGATATTTTTAATGTCATGACCCGAACTAGGGCCTGGCATTGACAGACATCCCGAACCATGAAGGCCCGGAACACCCTTCTCAATCTAGTAATCATGCACAACATTCATATAATAAAAGAAGATACAGAAACATAATATGCTACGGAAACATGGTCAACTCTGAATTCAACATTAAGTATGGAAACTGTAAATCAACTACATATAAATAACATCTGACTCAGTCTGTAAAATCTCTACTACATGAAAATCTGACAGCTTTCTGAAACTGGGACAAGGCCTCTAGTAGACCAAAACTGAAATAAGTGATATAATCTGAAAAGACAGGCCTTCTAGAATAGAGAAGGCTCTCCACTGCACAATCTGATCAGCTGTCTGAATTATCTACTGCTTATCTAGACCCCTAGATTGAGTCTCAAAACCTGAGAGGTAAGGGAATCAATACAGATGTACTGGTACGCAGAGCATATCCAAAACAATCATTTATAAATCAACATATATGAGAGAAATTTAGAATAGTTCATAAGTATATAATATAGTAAGAATTCACATGGGCATTTTAAAGAATGTAAAAATCATCTCAACTCTGAGAAATCTGTGTTACTTTTGCGCTAGGTGGTATACCCTCCAACAGTGAAAAATTTCATGGGCTATATGGAAACTGCTATTAACTCAGCAGCGAAGCCCCCAACCTAAGTGTTCCACAAGGGTCGGAGTCTCTGAATCTACTACGCCACACGGCCGTCACCAGCATACAATAATAATCTACCTGTATCAACAAATAATGTTTCAGGCTAAGAGTTGCTTGAACTCGCGCCTTCTTCGGGTAACCACCTAACCCTCTTTAAGCCCCTTTTTAAAACTCTATCAAAACATGCAGTCTCTGAAAACATACTCTGAAAACATGCTCTGAAAACATACTCTGCAAACATGCTCTGAAAACATACTCTAAAAACATACTCTGAAAACATACTCTGTTATGACATAAATACATATGGTATCGTCATACCATTTACTTGCAAGACACATCTCTGAGCCATTATTAGTCTGTCGTAAATCTCTGTTTTCAAAACACAAGTTTTGGGACCACCATTTCAATAATTCAATTCATAGAAACTCTTTCTCAAACCTCATGTAAACACATGAAAGGAACTCATCTTTGTCAACCATTTCAGTAGTACAGTACAAGGTAGTCATGTCAAAGTTCTCAATTCACATGCAATTCTTTTATTGATGACTTTTCACGTTATGGATATATATGTTTGTTGCATGAAAATCCTCAGATGATTAATGCCTTAGAGGTATTTATTACTGAGGTTGAAAGACAACTAGATAGAAAGTTAAAAATAATCAGGTCTGACAGAGGTGGTGAATATTATGAAAGATATGATGAAAGTGGACAACACCCAGGTCCATTTGCTAAATTCCTCAATAAGTGTGGCATATGTGCTCAATACATAATGCCTGGCACACCACAACAAAATGGAATGACGGAAAGGCGTAATCGTACATTAATGGATATGGTTAGGAGTATGTTAAGTAATTCATTTTTACCTCTTTCTTTATAGATGTATGCTTTAAGGACTACCGTTTACTTGCTAAATAGGGTTCCTAGTAAAGCAGTTCCAAAGACACTTTTTGAATTGTGGACTGGTAGGAAATCTAGTTTGAGGCACCTGCATGTTTAGGATTATCCGACAGAAGTTAGAGTCTACAATCCACAAGAAAAGAAACTGAATTCAAGAACAATCAGTGATTTCTTCATTGGTTATTCAAAAAAATCAAAGGGATATAGATTTTATTATCCTAATCATAGTACGAGAATAGTTGAAACTGAAAATGCTAGGTTTATTGAAAATGACGAAGTTAGCGGGAGTGAAGAACCACATAATGTGGAAATTAAAGAAGCTAGGGTGTGAATTCCTCTACCCTGTACTTCTTTTAAATTTGTTGTTCCTGAAGTTGTTGCACAACAAAATAATCAACAAGAACAACAAATTAATGTTTCTAACGAAGCCATAATTGATGAACCTGTAGTAGATGAACCACAAGAAGTAGTATCAAGAAGATCTCAATGACAAAGAAGATCTACTATTTCTGATGATTATTTGGTATATCTACATGAGTCAGAAACTGACTTGGGAATTGATGATGATCCAGTTTCATTTTCACAAGCCATTGAAAGCAACAATTCTGATAAATGGATAAATTCTATGAAAGATAAGTTAAAATCTATGAAACAGAATGAAGTTTGGGACCTTGTTGAATTACCCGAAGGTTGCAAAAGAGTTGGGTGTAAATGGGTTTTTAAGACCAAACAGGACTTAACTTGCAACATCGAACGTCACAAGGTCTGACTTGTTGCCAAAGGTTTCACTCAAAAGGATGGCATTGACTATAAAAAGACATTTTCACTTGTCTCCATAAAAGATTCACTCAGAATTATAATGGCTTTGGTAACTTATTATGACTTAGAGCTACATCAAATGGATGTGAAAACTGTCTTTCTGAATGGAAATTTGGAGGAAGAATTTTATATGAATCAACCTGAGGGGTTTTCTATTAAAGGAAAGGAACACATGGTGTGTAAACTTAAGAAGTCAATATACAGACTTAAGCAAGATTCCCGACAATGGTATCTTAAGTTTAATGAAATGATTGTCCCCTTTGGATTTAAAGAAAACACTGTTGATCGGTGTATATATCAGAAGGTCAGTGGGAGTAAGTTTATTATGTTAGTCTTGTATGTTGATGACATCTTGTTAGCTACTAATGATCTTGGTTTGTTGCATGATACCAAAAAATATCTCTCTAATAACTTTGAAATGAAAGATATGGGTGAGGCATCCTATGTGATTGGAATAGAAATATTTCGAGATAGATCACAAGGATTGTTGAGATTGTCTCAGAAAACCTATATTAATAAATTATTAGAGAGATTTAGAATGGAAAAATGCTCATCAAGTCTCGTTCCAATTCAGAAAGGAGATAAGTTTAGTCTCAATCAATGCCTAAAGAATGACTTGGAACGAAAGCAAATGATAGATATTCCTTATGCATCAATAGTTAGGAGTCTTATATATGTCCAAACATGTACAAGACCGGACATCAGTTTTGATGTTGGAATGCTGGGTCGATATCAAAGTAATCCTGGAATGGATCACTGGAAGGCTGCAAAGAAAGTGTTGCGATACTTACAAGGAACGAAAGATCATATGCTCACTTATCGAAGATCTGATCATCTAGATGTTGTTGGATATTCAGATTCAGATTATGCTGGTTGTGTGGATACAAGACAATCCACATTTGGATATTTGTTTTTGTTAGCTGGAAGAGAAATATCCTGGAAGAGTGAGAAGCAGTCTGTTATAGCTGCATCCACTATGGAAGCTGAGTTTGTGGCATATTTTGAGGCCACAGTCCAGACTAACTGGCTACAGAATTTTATTTCAGTACTTGGACTAGTCAACAATATTGTCAGGCCGCTGAAAATTTATTGTAATAATACCGCAACAGTTTTCTTCTCTAAAAATAATACATATTCGAAAGGTGCTAAGCATATGGAATTGAAATACTTTTCGGTTAAAAAAGAAGTCCAGGAACATAAAGTGTCAATTGAACATATTAGCACTAAGATTATGATTGTTGATCCTTTGATGAAAGGATTACCGTCCAAAATATTTGTTGAATGTGTTGAAAGGATGGGTCTTATTGATAGCAATGAATAATTTCATGTAAAGACTTTATTATGTTTATGTAATTGACACTTTGAGTTCAACTTATATATGTTTCTGTTGTTACCTGTTTTCTCTTGTATACATAATATTGTGAATGATGATGACAGATTTTGACTTAGATAAAGGATTCTAAGTATTACCGTTGGACCCATTATGTATTTGAAAGGTTATGTTAGGTAATAGACTAATATTGTAGTACATGGAAGGAATTATGTCAAATAAAGTGAGGTACAAACGCCATGACTCATTTTACTTGATTTATTTAATGATGACAAATGATGTTGGATTTAACGTTAATTGTGCACATGATTGACGTACACATTAAATCATAAAATTAACATTGTGTGTGCCAAGTGGGAGAATGTAAATTTCTATGGCTCACATAATTAATTTATTTACTGGTTTAATAATAATTCAATAAATTAAATCCTAAATCTGTTTGGGGAAGTTACCTAGGATTCAACTACTGATTAATCCATTAGTAGGATAATTACTGACTCCTATTAGAATAATTATAGTCCATCACAACAAAAATTTCTCCGGACAGGATGTTGAAACTATCAACAGGTCTATATAATTTTAAAATCAACTCCTTGATTTACTTGTGATGAGGGTCTCAATCAAATTATGAACATAAGGGGCTGATACGATGACAGATTTGTAAACATATCCATAGCTTTTATATAGAAACTTTATGCCTCTACTGATTGGATAGAGATTGATCAATAAAATTCACTAATTCTAGTAATTTTTCTGAAAGTATTTGGCAGTCATCTACTTCGGGATAGAAGAATTTGTCACCAAAATTCAACTAGGAGAGGAAATTCTCAGTAATATACTATGTCTTGGACAAAGTACTCATTTTTGCAGCATCATTAACAAGGAGTAAACACAAAATGTGTTGTAAAATCGGCTCTGGTAAGTTGCATCAACTCGAATGGAAGAGAAAAGAGTTGATGAAACGGAGCCAATTTTGCATCACTTTATGGGCTTACTCCTTGCTAAAGATGTTGCACAAATGAGTACTTTGTCCAAGACATGGTATGTTGCTTGGAGTTCCCTCCCCTGTTTAAAATAAATTCTTCTATTGTGAAGTGCATGGCTGCTGGATACTTTCAGAAAAATACAAGAGCTTGTGCATATTGTTGATCAAACTCTAGCCAATCGGAAGAAGCACAGGATTTCTGTACAAAAGTTCTAGCTAAAAATACCATCCCGTAACTGGATCAACTCATCTTATGTTCATAATTGGATTCATAAGAATAATTTATAAAGAAATAAACGATATAAAAAGTAAAATCTAATAAAATATGTACACAACAGAGATATTAATAAAAGCGTGTTTTAGAGAAGGAATAGATACACCAATAGAATTATATTTAGCAGATTATAGAATTATAAAACCTATAGAAAAAAATATAATAACTGCCATAAATGAAAATTTAATATATCAAAAATTTAAATTTATAATAAGTGCAAATTATTCAGTAGTATTAACAGATAAAAATATAGATAAATCATTAGTATTATATTAAAAAAATCAGGAATAGAACTAACCCCAGGAAGTAAAATATTTACAGCAAAATGTAAAAATCTATATGTATTAACTACAAAACATAAAATAATAGGAAAAAATAAAATTAATAAAATACAAATAAAAAGCCCTTTTGAACAATTTGTAAAAACAATTGATAATAAAATGAGACTCATGAAATATATATATATATGAATCCGTTATTTCTGAAATAAAATAAATTTAATGTTAAAAACACTGTAAGTCTGGCCGATCAAATTTAAATTCTATTGCTCCGTGTCAAGTGGTGGAGACTATTAAACAACAAATTAATAACAACAAGTACCTAGTGTACTCCTAAGTCCTACCTCGTGAAGGTAGAAATATTGTTTCCAAGGACTTTAAAACGGCAAAGAGGGCAAGAATTACAAATGGAGAGCCATTTGGTAAGACAATTTGCATGAAAAACATGACCACAAGGGACTTTTAGGCCATGATGATCATCAAATGACCTCTTTGAAAACCTTCCATACATACAATACAAAGGCCATTTTCACAATTAACCATAGGCAATACTTGAACTTGACTACTCTCATCGAGATCATCGTAACGCGTAGAACACCCCGGTGGCTCAGTCGTGTCACCGCCTGAAATTCCGATCACCGTTAACGCTAAATCAAGATCGAAATCTTTATCCATGTAGAATGAAAATAGTACATGGTTGGGGTCACAAGTGGAACAATAATTATTTACTTAGACTAGAATATTATTGGGGTAATAACATTTGGTACAATAAGTCAACGAATGAGTTGAAATTTGGTGAACATGTTTAGACAATTACAATTTGACAAGTGATGATACAAATTGACCAAGTCATCTAAGCTTATAAATCAGATAACACTTTATTAATTCTTGATTCTACTAAAAGCCAATCTAATGGGTTACGTGTTTGGTTTTCATTGTTTCTCTTTTTCCTTTTATATTCTCTCCGCCTTAATTTCTATGACATTCTTTTAGAAGAAAATGGATTACAGAATGTTACGTCCCGTAGCATTTCCGACTTGATACCACACTCAATAGAATGCGAACTTAGTCATATTTTAAGCTCCTAAACATTAATGATTTCTAAATAGACCTTTTCGATCCCGAGATGTAGATTTTTGAGTTGATTCATGTTTAAGGATGTAAAAGGGATGTCTTGGGGGAGTTTCAAACTTTTCAGATGAGATTTGAGGAATGTTTAAAATTTGAAAATAGAAGGTCACCACGATTGCACCGCGTCGTGGTGACTATAGCGATGGGGCCTCTGTCGCGTCTCAGTGAAATTCAAATCGACAGTGGTCGAGTTTCAATAACTCACCACGATTGCACTGCGTCGCGGTGGGTATGGCAATGAGCATGTCACTACGTCGCAGTGAGCTCCAAAAAGGAGATTCTGCAGTAATTTTTTAAAAAACTGAGGGGCAGTCTCGTCTTTTTTCCATGGTCCCAAGTAGTGAAAACGGAAGATTAAAACGTCTTTAAGGCATAATATGCCCAAATTCATCAAGTTCCCTCCCAAAAGATCAAGAATCCATCTTTAAGTTCAAGATTTCCAAGAGACGAGTCAAGATTCGAATTCTATTCTTCGAACCAAGTAATCTAAGGTACGTGGGTTTTTCCTAAACTACATGGGCATGGTAAAATCATTTTAAATATATTTTGAATGTTGAGAAATCATATATTTACGAAGGGTTCTTGAATTTTATTAAAAAGCATGCAGTGTGAACTCTTTCAATGATATAATATTTTGGTCTTGAGGCTTTCCCCTAAATTTGATTCGTACTCGTATATAAGTATACATGCGTTTGAGTTTGAATGATTGAATTGAGAGCATGAACATATATAACCCTCTCTTGTTATAAAGCATCTTGTTTTCATAGGTTATGAAATATTCAATTTGCATATTGAGAAGCATGATATCAATGTCTTTACTATTATTTAAGACTTGATTTTGGTTATGAAGTGAAGAGAGGGTGTTTTCTTGTTTATATAAATGAGAGGTGATGATTTTAGAGAGTTGCATGGTTTGTTACAAGATACTTGACCACGACATGTTTGTGAATTGCAAGAGAGAATCTTTGCACAAGTTTTCATGAATTTCGATATGCACATCCTCTTGAACTGTTTGAATGACTTGGTGGTCTTAGCAATGTTTTGAATGAAAGAACTGTAACATGATAATGTATGGCTTAGAGATATGACTTTCAAGTCTTGGTATGACGATACCAATCAGATGAATGCCATAACAGAGTAAGATTTTCAGATTTTGATTTCAAAGAATGCAAGTCTTAGTGGTTACCCGAAGAAGGCATTTGAGTGTAAGGGCTCATTACCGAAAATTGTGTTTTGCAAATACGGGTTTGTTATGTCCCCAAGAGGGACCATACGCTGGCCTAGTTCCCTTTGGCGTATTAGAGATAGAGACTCCAGCCCTTGCGACAAACTTGGGTTGGGGGGCTTGGCCGCCGAGTTAAGGGTGGATTCCATATAGCCCGTGGAATTGTAGAGTGTACCACCTAGCTCAGAAGTAAGATAAAGAGTGAGCCGTGATTTCAAAGGAAATTTTCAAAGTCTTTTAAGTATGCCCATGTGTTTTCTTATATCGTATGTAAACTGTTTTATAAATTGCTCTCACTTATATTGTATAAAGTACATTATTTGGGATTGCTCTGCGTACCAGTACAACTATATTGACCCTCTATATTTCAGGATCTGAGGCACAATCCTGGGGCCTCGCTACGCAGTAGATTGTTTGTTCGAAGTTCGCAGTTGGTGAGCCTCTCTTATTTTGCATTTGTGTTTGATACAACTGTACAATTCTATAAAATACAAATTGTATTCATTGATACAAATTAATACATTAGTTGCATACAGTTGCATACATTAGTTCATACAGTCACTGTATTTATATTTTATATCAAATCCAGTCAGTTGCAGACAGTTGATACATTGGCTACACGTGCATTTTTGGGGTGCTCGAGCACCCACTAAACTCGACGTAAAAGAGGTATAATTATATAAAAAACAGCGAAAAAATGGTAAAATATATAAAAAAGCACCAAAGAACAAAATCATGGCTGGGTGCTTTGGCCCTAGGCATAACTTTCATGTCTCACATCTTGGGATTGAATCCCAGCAGCTACATTGTTTAATAAAGTTTTTTTTCAAAGCACCCACAACCCAAAAAATCTGGTCCGCCACTGGCTACATCCTACATATGGTAATATTTGAAAGTTAGGCTGGCGCGCCCTGCTGAAAAATGTGGCTAAAGTTTCCCTAAATAATTAAGCGTTATCAAATTCTTACTATGTATAGGCTACACGAATTATGTGTTAAGACAATTCTGTGTTTCTCATCTCTCCCGCTCTTCTAGCATCTCATCACCTCCTAAAGGGTAATGCAATACTCAACCTTACTCCTATCTCGTGAAGGTAGAGAGACTGTTTCCAATGATTTTATGACCGTAAAGAGGGCAAGAATTACAAATGGAAAGCCATTTGGTTAGACAATTTACATGAAAAACATGACCACAAGGGACTTTTTTGCCATGATCATCAACATGACCTCTTTGAAAACCTTCCATACATACTGTACAAAGCCCATTTTCACAATTAACCATAGGCAATAATTGAACTTGACTACTCTCATCGCGATCATCGGAAGGCATTGAACACCACGATGGTGGCTCTACCATGTCTCCGCCTGAAATTCCAATCACCGTTAATGCTAAATCAAGATCGAAATCTTTATCCATGTAGAATGAAAATAT
>NW_025886554.1:18648-29728 GCF_002878395.1 Capsicum annuum
TCAAGTTCAATTATTGCCTATGGTTAATTGTGAAAATGGGCTTTGTATAGTATGTATGGAAGGTTTTCAAAGAGGTCATGTTGATGATCATGGCAAAAAAGTCCCTTGTGGTCATGTTTTTCATGCAAATTGTCTAACCAAATGGCTTTCCATTTGTAATTCTTGCCCTCTTTGCCGTCATAAAATCATTGGAAACAGTCTCTCTACCTTCACGAGATAGGAGTAAGGTTGAGTATTGCATTAGAAGGTGATGAGAAGCTAGAAGAGCGGGAGAGATGAGAAACACAGAATTGTCTTAACACATAATTCGTGTAGCCTATACATAGTAAGAATTTGATAACGCTTAATTATTTAGGGAAACTTTAGCCAAATTTTTCAGCAGGGCGCGCCAGCCTAACTTTCAAATATTACCATATGATGGATGTAGCCAGTGGCGGACCAGCTTTTTTGGGTTGTGGGTGCTTTGAAAAAAAACTTTATTAAACGATGTAGCTGCTGGGATTCAATCCCAAATGTGAGAAATGAAAGTTATGCATAAGGCCAGAGCACCCAGCCATGCTTTTGTTCTTTGGGTGCTTTTTTTATATATTTTACCATTTTTTCACTGTTTCTTATATAATTATACCTCTTTTACGTCGAGTTTAGTGGGTGCTCGAGCACCCCAAAAATGCACGTGTAGCCAATGTATCAACTGACTGAATTTGAAATAAAATATAAATACAGTGACTGTATGAACTGATGTATGCAACTAATGTATTAATTTGTATCAATGAATACAATTTTTATTTTATAGAATTGTACAATTGTATCAAACACAAATCCAAAATGAGGGAGACTCACCAACTGCGAACTTCGAACAAACAATCTACTGCGTTGCGAGGCCTCAGGACTGTGCCTCAGATCCTGAAATATAGAGGGTCAATATAGTTGTATTGGTACGCAGAGCAATCCAAAATAATGTACTTTATACAATATAAGTGAGAGCAATTTATAAAACAGTTTACATACGATATAAAAAACACATGGGCGTACTTAAAAGACTTTGAAAAATTCCTTTGAAATCACGGCTCACTCTTTATCTTAATTCTGAGCTAGGTGGTACACTCTACAATTCCACGGGCTATATGGAATCCACCCTTAACTCGGCGGCCAAGCCCCCCAACCTAAGTTTGCCGCAAGGGCTGGAGTCTCTATCTCTAATACGCCAAAGAGAACTAGGCCAGCGTATGGTCCCTCTTGGGAACATAATAAACCCGTATCGGCAAAACACAATTTCCGGTAATGAGCCCTTACACTCAAATTCCTTCTTTGAATAACCACCTAACTCTCTTTAGGCCCATTTTTAACTCTTTAAGACATGCATTCTTTGAAATCAAAATCTGAAAATCTTACTCTGTTATGGCATTCATCTGATTGGTATCATCATACCAAGACTTGCAAGTCATATCTAAGCCATACATTATCATGTTACAGTTCTTTCATTCAAAATAATGTTAAGACCACCAAGTCATTCAAACAATTCAAGAGGATGTGCATATCGAAATTCATGAAAACTTGTGCAAAGATTCTCTCTTGCAATTCACAATCATGTGGTGGTCAAGTATCTTGTAACAAACCATGCAACTCTCTAAAATCATCACCTCTCATTTATATAAACAAGGAAACACCCTCTCTTCACTTCATAACCAAAATCAAGTCTTAAATAATAGTGAAGACATTGATATCATGCTTCTCAATATGCAAATTGAATATTTCATAACCTATGAAAACAAGATGCTTTATAAAAAGAGAGGGTTATATATGTTCATGCTCTCAATTCAATCATTCAAACTCAAACGCATGCATACTTATATACGAGTATGAATCAAATTTAGGGGAAAGCCTCAAGACCAAAATATTATATCGTTGAAAGAGTTCACACTGCATGCTTTTTAATGAAATTCAAGAACCCTTCGTAAATACATGATTTCTCAACATTCAAAATATATTTAAAATGATTTTACCATGCCCATGTAGTTTAGGAAAACCCCACGTACCTTCAATTACTTAGTTCGAAGAATAGAATTCTAATCTTGAATCGTCTCTTGGAAATCTTGAACTTAAAGATGGATTCTTGATCTTTTGGGAGGGAACTTGATGAATTTGGGCATATTATGCCCTAAATACGTTTTAATCTTCTGTTTTCACTACTTGGGACCATGGGAAAAAGACGAGACTGCCCCTCAGTTTTTTAAAAAATTACTGCAGAATCCCCTTTTTGGAGCTCACTGCGACGCAGTGACATGCTCATTGCCATACCCACCGCAACGCGGTAAGTTATTGAAACTCGACCACTGTCGATTTGAATTTCACCGAGACGCGACAGAGGCCCCATTGCTATGTCACCGCGACGCGGTGCAATCGTGGTGACCTTCTATTTTCAAATTTTAAACATGCCTCAAACCTCATTCGAAAAGTCCGAAACTCCCCCCTAGACATCCCTTTTACATCCTTGAACATGAATCAACTCAAAAATCTACATCTCGGGATCGGAAAGGTCTATTTAGAAATCATTGATGTTTAGGAGCTTAAAATATGGCTAAGTTCGCATTCTACTAAGTGTGGTATCAAGTCGAGAATGCTACGGGGCGTTACATTCTCTAATCCATTTTCTTCTAAAAGAATGTCATAGAAATTAAGGCGGAGAGAATAATATAAAAGGAAAAAAGAGAAACAATGAAAACCAAACACGAACCCCATTAGATTGGCTTTTAGTAGAATCAAGAATTAATAAAGTGTTATCAAATTTATAAGCTTAGATGACTTGGTCAATTTGTATCATCACTTGTCAAATTGTATTTAAATTGTCTAAATATGTTCACCAAACTTCAACTCATTCATTGACTTATTATACCAAATGTTATTAGCCCAATAATATTCTAGTCTAAGTAAATAATTATTGTTCCACTTGTGACTTTATTATACCATTTCAATGTTCTATAAGATTTTTTATGTACTCATTATCGTCTTAAATCAGATATTTCACCTATGAAAATTCACTAAATATGTTGTTGTTATTATTGTAATACCGTCATAAAAATACTAAAAAGCTTGATCCATTACTGACTGACAAGAAAATAAGAATGTTACATATACTAACTTTCCCAAACTACTTTTTTAAAAAAAAAATACTAATAATTTTCTTGGTCAACAGAATGTTGATTCTTTCTACGAAATTGTACTAACTCATGTACATATATTTGTCTATATAAAACTAGAAAACCAAATTCATGGTATTTGGGTTGTTGTCCAACCCCCCACCCACCTAGTGTAGCATAAGGTTTGAATTTTTTTCATCTATACATATTCAACAATATATCTAATCAACCATCACAAATTACATATTTTCATTCTACATGGATAAAGATTTCGATCTTGATTTAGCGTTAACAGTGATCGGAATTTCAGGCGGTGACACGCCTGAGCCACCGGGGTGTTCTACGCGTTACGATGATCGCGATGAGAGTAGTCAAGTTCAAGTATTAACTATGGTTAATTGTGAAAATGGGCTTTGTATAGTATGTATGGAAGCTTTTCAAAGAGGTCATGTTGATGATCATCATGGCAAAAAAGTCCCTTGTGGTCATGTTTTTCATGCAAATTGTCTTACCAAATGGCTCTCCATTTGTAATTCTTGCCCTCTTTGCCGTTTTAAAGTCCTTGGAAACAATATTTCTACCTTCACGAGGTAGGACTTAGGAGTACACTAGGTACTTGTTGTTATTAATTTGTTGTTTAATAGTCTCCACCACTTGACACGGAGCAATAGAATTTAAATTTGATCGGCCAGACTTTCAGTGTTTTTAACATTAAATTTATTTTATTTCAGGAATAACGGATTCATATATATTTCGTGAGTCTCACTTTATGTAAACCTATTCCTTTTACACAATTTTCTTACTTAACATTGATACTAAATTTTAGTTCTGTTGATTAGATCCTAAAATGTTCAAAGAATCTTTTGTTCTCTTTTTGATGTAAAGCATAGCCACATTTTTCAGCAAATTGGGGCACGTCAACTGCCTGTATTTGATATAAAATATAAATACAGTGACTGTATGCACTGATGTATGCAACTAATGTATTAATTTGTATCAACGAATACATAACTTATAAGGTAAAGATTGTGCAAAGATCATACACAGAAATCTTCCCATCCCTCAACACCCCTACACTCGTAGACTTACCAATTGAAGCATGAACAACGTAACATGGAGACCAAACATCAGGCAAACATCAATCTAAACAAAGTTCCGGTAGCGCAGAAAGAAATGCCTGAGAAATGCAGATAAGAAGTTGATGCAGTCCATCACATTGTAACATACGCGCGCAGCTGAAGTACAAAGCTCGTACGCGTTAAATTGATGACTGCCAAATACTTTCAGAAAAATTACTAGAATTAGTGAATTTTATTGATCAATCTCTATCCAATCAGTAGAGGCATAAAGTTTCTATATAAAAGCTATGGACATGTTTATCAATCTGTCATCGTATCAGCCCTTATGTTCATAATTTGATTGAGACCCTCATCACAAGTAACATCAAGGAGTTGATTTTAAAAGTAGATAGACCTGTTGATAGTTTCAACATCTTGCCCGAAGAAATTTTTGTTGTGACGGACTAGACGTTCCTAATTTACGTAGATTTAAGCTTGAAATGCCCCCTGATGGCATGAAGTTTTCATCTTTGCAAATACTTATTTGGATGAGCAATTCGTTCGAGCTTTATGTGAAAGCTGCATTCATTTGGAGGATTTAAGGTTGTTTGGCTACTTTGTCTTCCGGATTTTCAGATGGTTGTGTAAACATATAACGAATTATATAAACTTGAACAATCTTATATATAAATAATTCTATCAATTATTTAGGAACGTAGAACTTAATGATTTTTGCATACATTCTATAACAAACTTAAAAGTCAGTCAAGAAACATACAGGAATTCTCCATCTTTCTTGACCGAGATTTAGCAGAAGCAGAAGTACTATTTCTCTCTCTTAACCTTACGTTTCAGAATAATGTTTGATGGAGCTTATTTTCTTTTGACAGAGGACCCCTTATAATAGTTATGTTTTCACGTTCTATCAACGTGATTAGTGGATATAATGATTACCTACTAACAGTCTATAATTATCCTAATAGGAGTCAGTAATTATCCTACTAATGGATTAGTCAGTAGTTTAATCCTAGTTAACTTCCCCAAACAGATTTAGGATTTAACTTATTGAATTATTATTAAACCAGTAAATAAATTAATTATGTGAGCCATAGAAATTTACATTCTCCCACTTGGCACACACAATGTTAATTTAATGATTTAATATGTACGTCAATCATGTACACAATTAACGTTAAATCCAACATCATTTGTCATCGTTAAATAAATCAAGTAAAATGAGTCATGGCTTTTGTACGTCACTTTACTTGACATAATTCCTTCCATGTACTACAATATTAGTCTATTACCTAACATAACCTTTCAAATACATAATGGGTCCAACGGTAATACTTAGAATCCTTTATCTAAGTCAAAATCTGTCATCATCATTCACAATATTATGTATACAAGAGAAAACAGGTAACAACAAAAACGTATATAAGTTGAGCTCAAAGTGTCAATTACATAAACATAATAAAGTCTTTACATGAAATTATTCATTGCTATCAATAAGACCCATCCTTTCAACATGTTCAACAAATGTTTTGGGCGGTAATCCTTTCGTCAAAGGATCAGCAATCATAAGCTTAGTGCTAATATGTTCAATTGACACTTTATGTTTCTGGACTTCTTCTTTAATCGAAAAGTATTTCAATTCCATATGCTTAGCACCTTTCGAATACTTATCGTTTTTAGAGAAGAAAAATGTTGCGGTATTATCACAATAAATTTTCAGCAACCTGGCAATATTGTCAACTAGTCCAAGTCCTGAAATAAAATTCCGCATCCAATTAGTCTGGACTGTGGCCTCAAAACATGCCACAAACTCAGCTTCCATAGTGGATCCAGCTATAACAGACTGCTTCTCACTCTTCCAGGATATTGCTCCTCCAGCTAACAAAAACAAATATCCAAATATGGATTTTCTTATATCCACACAACCAGCATAATCTGAATTTGAATATCCAACAACATCTAGATGGTCAGATCTTCGATAAGTTAGCATATGATCTTTCGTTCCTTGTAAGTATCGCAACACTTTCTTTGCAGTCTTCCAGTGATCCATTCTAGGATTACTTTGATATCGACCCAGCATTCCAACATCAAAACTAATGTCCGGTCTTGTACATGTTTGGACATACATAAGACTCCTAACTATTGATGCATAAGGAATATCTATCATTTGTTTTCGTTCCAATCATTCTTTGGGCATTGATTGAGACTAAACCTCCTTTCTAAATTGGAACGGGACTTGATGAGAATTTTTCCATTCTAAATCTCTCTAATACTTTATTAATATAGGTTTTCTGAGACAATCCCAACAATCCTTATGATCTATCTCGAAATATTTCTATTTCAATAACATAGGATGCCTCACCTATATCTTTCATTTCAAAGTTATTAGAGAGATATATTTTATTATCATGCAACAAACCAAGAGCATTAGTAGCTAACAAGATGTCATCAACATACAAGACGAACATAATAAACTTACTCCCACTGACCTTTAGATATATACACCAATTAACAGTGTTTTCTTTAAATTTAAAGGTTACAATCATTTCATTAACTTAAGATACCATTGTCGGGAAGCTTGCTTAAATCCGTATATTGACTTCTTAAGTTTACACACCATGTGTTCCTTTTCTTTAATAGAAAATCCCTCAAGTTGATTCATATAAACTTCTTCCTCCAAATTTCCATTCAGGAAGACAGTTTACACATCCATTTGATGTAGCTCTAAGTCATAACGAGTTACCAAAGCCATTATAATTCTGAGTGAATCTTTTCTAGAGACAAGTGAAAATGTCTCTTTATAGTCAACGCCATCCTTTTGAGTGAAACCTTTGGCAACAAGTCTGGCCTTGTGACGTTCGATGTTGCAAGTTAAGTAGTGTTTGATCTTGAAGACCCATTTATACCCAACTCTTTTGCAACCTTCGGGTAATTCAACAAGGTCCAAACTTCATTCTATTTCATATATTTTAACTCATCTTTCATAGAATTTATTCATTTATCAGAATTATTGCTTTTAATGGCTTGTGAAAATGAAACTGGATCACCATCAATTCCCAAGTCGGTTTCTGAGTCATGTAGATATACCAAATAATTATCAGAACGAGCAGATCTTCTTTGTCTTTGAGATCTTCTTGATGATACTTCTTGTGGTTCATCTACTACAGGTTCATCAATTATGGCTTTGTTAGGAACATTAATTTGTTGTTCTTGTTGATTATTTTGTTGTGAAACAACTTCAGGAACAACAAATTTAAAAGAAGTACAGGGTAGAGGAATTCGCACCCTAACTTCTTTAATTTCCACATTACATGGTTCTTGACTCCCGTTAACTTCTCCATTCTCAATGAACCTAGCATTTTCAGTTTCAACTATTCTTGTACTATGATTAGGACAATAAAATCTATACCCCTTTGATTTTTCTGGATAACCAATGAAGAAACCACTGATTGTTCTTGAATTTAGTTTCTTTTCTTGTGGATTGTATATTCTAACTTCTGTCAGATAATCCCAAATATGCAGGTGCCTCAAACTAGGTTTCCTACAAGTCCATAATTCAAAAAGTGTCTTTGGAACTGCTTTACTAGGAACCCTATTTAGCAAGTAAACGGCAGTCCTTAAAGCATACATCTATAAAGAAGGAGGTAAAGATGAATTACTTAACATACTCTTAACCATATCCATTAATGTACGATTACGCCTTTCCGCCACACCATTTTGTTGTGGCGTGCTAGGCATTATGTATTGAGCACATATGTCACACTTTTCGAGGAATTTAGCAAATGGACCTGGGTGTTGTCCACTTTCATTATATCTTCCATAATATTCACCACATCTATCAGACTTGATTATTTTTACCTTTCTATCTAGTTGTCTTTCTACCTCAGTAATAAACACCTCTAAGGCATTAATCATTTGAGATTTTTCATGAAACAAATATATATATCCATAACGTGAAAAGTCATCAATAAAAGTAATAAAATATTTTTCTTTATTGAAAGATGTG
This sequence comes from Capsicum annuum, assembly GCF_002878395.1. Classification (NCBI taxonomy): domain Eukaryota; kingdom Viridiplantae; phylum Streptophyta; class Magnoliopsida; order Solanales; family Solanaceae; genus Capsicum; species Capsicum annuum. Next base: position 26,865 of record NW_025886554.1, read on the forward strand.
ATATCAAAAGGACCACATATATCAGTGTGTATAATTTCAAGAAGCTGTGTGCTTCTTGTGGCTCTTTTCCATGTGTGTCTTGTTTGTTTTTCTTTAATACAATCTACACAAATGTTAAGGTCAGTAAAATCTAAATCTGGAAGAATTTCATTCTTAGCTAATCTTTCCAGTCTTTCTTTAGATATGTGACCTAAACGTTTATGCCACAAGTAAGCAGATTGTTCATTCACCAAACTTTGTTTGGTTCCAACATTATGATGCAGAGTTAAAAGTGTTTCGGCAAACAGATTATCAAGATTCAGTTTGTATAAATTTTCACAAAGAGTACCAGTACCAATGAGATAATTATGTTTAAACAAACTAAAACATCCATTATCAGAATTAAAAGAATATCCAGTCTTATCCAACTTAGACAAAGAAACTAAATTTCTCAAAATAGAAGGAACATAATGAGTTTCAACTAAATCTAAGTGATGTCCAGTATCAAGAATCAGACAATAAGTCCCAACAGCTTCAACTAGAGCTTTCACTCTATTCCCCATGTAAACAAATCTTTCATTCTTCTTTATGGTTTGGATTGTAAGGAATCCCTGGATAGTATTAGAAACATAAACAGTACAACCAGAGTCAATCCACCAAGTATTATAAGGAACTTCAGTTAAATTTGATTCGATACATGTAAAAGCACAAGGCTTACCTTTCTTCTCAAATTATGCCTTACGTTTCAGGCAATCTTTCTGAAAGTGTCCAGATTTTCCACAGAAATGACACTTCGTATTCTTGTTTTCTTTCTTACGTACTTGAGATGAGGACTCATTAACATTAAGTTGCTTCTATTGTCCCTTAACATGCTTCTTTCCTTTCTTTTCATCCCCTTGATGATTTACAAAGTTAATGGAGTGGGTTTCTTGATTCTTCAGTCTCGTTTCCTGTTGAACCAACATACCATGCAATTCATGCACATTCCATTTATCTTTCATGGTGTTGTAGTTCATTTGGAAAGGACCATACTCAGACGGTAATGAGTTGATGATGAACTGCACAAGGAAATTTTGTTCCATTTCTATTCCTAATGACTTAAGTCTTGCTGCTATGTTTGTCATTTCAATGACATGCTCATGCATTGTACGGGAACCATCAAACTTCATGGTGGTCAAAGTACCCATTAGTGTCCTAGCAAGAGACTTATCAGCAGTTTGGAAAAACTTTTCCACAAGTTTCAAAAGTTCTTTTGCACTTTCAGTTTTGGGAAGAGTAGTCTTAATGTTGCCCGCAATATTCATTCGCATAAACATTAAGCCTAATCTGTTAGACCGATCTCAATGCTTATAATAGGACTTTTCTTCATCACTACTAGCTTCAGTGATAACAGTTGGTTTCTCTTAGTAAAGTGCAACATAAAGATCTAAAACCCCAAGATGGAATTTGATCTATTCGCACCAATCTGAAAAGTTAAGTCCATTAAAAGTCGTAACAGAGGCAGAGTGCGAATGAAGGGCAAGTGCTGCAAGTAAAACATGCTTATTTGTTAATACTTTGAGTTACGAGTTTTAAACACATTATCAAATTCAGAAATGACTTATTTTCTTAAATGTATGTTGATGTTCTCCTTTGGGCGAAACATCAACATACAACTTTAAACTTAATGATGCTTAAAAGTATATTCAACATAAATCGATAATATTTAATGCATCAATTAATAATATTTATTATCTTTGGATAAATAAATAAAATTAACGATGCATCAAAATTATCTCCTTAATATTTATTGGTCATACGAACAAACAATCAACCTTTGGGTGATCCACAAATATCTTATAACCAAAATTTTAATTTACCCATAATTGTTAGATTAGTTATAAGCATCAAGATTAATGGATAATTAATTTAAACTTAACCTTTATTTTGGAATTAATTTCATAAAAATTCGACCACTTTGATGATTAACGAATCTTACATATATGATTCCAAAAGATCCAAAATAATATCACAATTATAGTATAGAAGAAAAAAATAAAATAATTGTTTAAATAAAACTCCACCAAAACATAAGATGGTTCCATATAAAACAGAAAAGATTTTAACTTCAGTAAATTTCATTCTTTCTTTTGATGTATTTTACTTAACCTCAATTTCATTCTTTCTTTTGATGTATTTTACTTAACCTCAATTTATCAAAACCGTACAGTGATTCTAACTTAATTGGTGAAACAAGAAATTACGTGAGTAGCATATCTTCTAAAAAGTCAAAGCTTGAGTTACTTTGTAAATGAGCTATATGCATGTAAGTTATGGGACCCAAGGATCATTCTGAAATTGTAAAAATTATGAACATAGAGTAATTTCCACCTTTTAAATGAGAAATTTTGGCCGATAAGCCACTTTAAGTTCTCATTTTGAGAAATGACCGAGTCTTTTTATCATTTAAAAATTAAAAAAAAAAAAGAAAAAATTTAATTAAAAAGTGGACCATAGTAATATATTAAAGGAAAAAAGACTTCATTTCTACCCCATACTATACAAGAAAAGTTTAAGCCACACCTAAATTATATAAGTGACCTATTACACACCTTAATTATATAAAAGTGATATTATTACCTCCCTGCGACCCCCATTCTAAGGCGCGTGTGTTACACTTATTTTAGGCGCGTTCAGCCTATTAAATAACAAAAGTAAACGGCTAAAAACATTAAGGAAAAAGGCATCGTTTCCACCCCAAACTATAGTCGAAAAGTCGAATCCACACCTAAACTATATAAGTGACCTATTACACACCTTAACTATAAAAAAGTGATACTTTTTACTGACGTGGTGCTGACGTGGCAGCGCGTGTAAAACACTACACCACATGCAAGTGGTGGTAG
>NW_025886554.1:29828-35668 GCF_002878395.1 Capsicum annuum
GAGTGACCTATTACACACCTTAACTATAAAAAAGTGATACTTTTTACTGACGTGGTGCTGACGTGGCAGCGCGTGTAAAACACTACACCACATGCAAGTGGTGGTAGCCTGATAGGGTGTAAATAGTTTCACTTTTTTATAGTTTAGGTGTGTAATAGGTCACTAGTATAGTTTAGGTATGGCTTCGAATTTTCGGGTATAGTTTGGGATGAAAACGATGTCTTTTCCCTATGTTAAAGAGTATGGAACCTATTTGTAGATAAAGATAAATAAAATCCTAACTTTCTCCCTCTTCTATCCTAACTTCAAATTGTTGTCCTCTTCTAATACTGTACTACAGAGACGATTTTTTTCCTCATCAGACATCCCACGTTTCAGGTTCCTTCTGTCTCTTTTCTCAAATTTTTGATTAAAAATACATTATTTCTTGAATGTTCTTTTTTTTTTAAAGTAATACTCATTCATCTTGTATTAATTCATTGTTGTACTTTTTTTTGAATAGATTTTATTTGTTCTTTGTCAAGAACTCATGAGAAAATTCAATTCAAAAAATGTTGATTACGAGCTCAAGGAAAATCAGATTAACCTTATTTATTTTTAAACTTTGCAACTTAAATATTGAAGGGAGAGACAGTTGTGACATTGAAAAGTAATCTCACAACTTAAAAAGGATCATAGATAATAATTTTGAGTTTCCTTTTTTCGTTAATTTGATATGAACTTTGTTTACATTATTATCTTTAGGAATATGATCTATCTGGTGAAGGGGATCAGTCTTTAGAGGCATCGAGTGACGGAAATGAGTCTACTGAGGAGAATGATACATTAGCGATACCTGAACGTGATACCTCAATTGACTTCTCCCAATATTATTTGAGTAAGGAGTTAGATGACGAAGATCACTTTGAAGGACTTGTGCCCATTTTATCAAGGTAGGATGTTGTTGAAAATATACAGAAGCAATTGGTGAAGGAAAAAGCATACGATCGATTTATGGATAGTTGTTTTGGTTGCTTATTAAAGGTGAAGTTGGACAATTGACACAAAAAATTTTGTCGTCAGATAGTACATTATCTTCTACAACGTCATGTTTCAAGATTAAAGAAAAAAGAGGTATGGTTCATAATTGGAGGGAAGCCAATTCGATTTGGTATGAAGGAGTTCGCTGTGATTATCGGACTGAATTGTAGAAAATATGCCACTGATAAGGCTTTATACGAGGAAAAGAAGGCAAAAGATTTTTTAGATGTAGTGATGAATAAATATAGCAATCTAATTGGAAATGATTTGAAGAAAAAGCTGGAAAGTAATAGATTGGACGCTCAAACAAAGTTGAAGATCGCTATGGTGTGGTTTGTTCACTCTTTTTTATGTGTTGGTGATCCAAAGCGAATTGTTGATATTGAGACGATGCAAATGGTGACAAATTGGGATTGCTTTAATGCATATCCTTGGGGTAGACGTTCTTTTGAGATGACAATTGAGTCCTTCTTAGATGTAAACTTGAAGAAAAAGTCTGCACAATGGAAGGAAAATAAATCTAAATCTAAAGGTTATGGCTTGCAAGGATTTCCCTGGGCTTTTATGGTAAGTTTAAATTATTTATAATGAGATAAATATTAAATTATGTATCAATATTAAATTTTTTACTTTAATTTTCAATACAGGTGTGGGCTTTTGAAGCGATTCCTATATTAGGAGAAGCTTTTGGACAACCATTAACAAAATCTCCCTATTCATTATTTCCAAGATTGATTCGATGGTATGGTAAAAAGAAGACACCCCCTGATTATCAAACTGTGCTATTAACAATATAAAACAAAGAGGTAAATAGTTAAGTTCTTTGGGTCTGGTGCAATATTTCATTTTAAAAGTTTTTATTATTTTAATTCTATTCAACAATTTATTTTCTTGTAGGTTATGGTGCGTCCTACTCTAGTTCCTATCACTTTTGAGTCAAAAAAAATATTTGGTAAATTGGGAGAATTTGGAAGATGAAGTAGATGAGAATATTGATCGGTTGACAAAAGCAGTTGATGGTGTGACACAATTGATCAAGTGTTCCCTCGAAAGGCCTGAATTTTCGGTTGCTGTGGATCATGGAAGGCATGAAACTGGTTTTAGAAGACAACCTTCAATGGGAGTTACTGAAGATACTAATGTATTGAACAAACTTTCTCAGCTTGTTAAATTCTGTAAAGAGATGCTCGATGAGATGAAAGTTCAGAACAAGAAGTTGCATGATAAAATGGATGGTTTAGATGTAAAATTTGATAATTTGACTGGTATAGTAGATGAATTGCGTGTTCAAGTAGAAAATTTAAGCAAAAATAAGTCTAATTTGACGGTGGACGATGAACAAACAAGTCCATTGGAAAAAGCGGTAACTGTTGAGGATGAAAAGAAAGAAAACAATGTAGTTGAGAAAGATGCTGCTATTAAATTTCCGAAAGAAGGCACTACAAAAGCGAAACGAGCTAGAAAAACTAACCCGAAATACAATTTTCTTATGAAATGGAGGTTGGAAAAAAGAAAGTAATGGAGGCTCCAAAAAATGTGAAGACTTATACAAGAAAAAGAAAGATTGACGCTGATAGTTTGTAATTTTGTTAAAATGTTTTTTGTATTTGTCAGACAAACTATGGGTTGGTCTGATTAGTTAACAATCTGTCGTATAGATTTGTAATCTGACTGTAAGGAGGGATGTGGCATCTTTGCATATAGTAATGAATTTTTGGTGTTCTTGTTGATAAGTCCAAGATACTCTTTATTATATCATATAATTGCTTTAGTTTTGATAAAAGTGAATGTACCTCATATTTACTTTGTACAATCTCCCATAAGTGTTTAATCTGTCGGACAGATTTTTAATCTGTCTGTTATGAGAGATGTGGCGTCTTTGCATATGGTAATGACTTGTTGGTGTTCTTGTTTATTAGTCCAAGATACTCTTTAGTATATCATATAATTTCTTTATTTTTGATAAAGATATTTCCGTTTGTATAATCGCGCACAAATATATAATCTGTCAGATAGATTTGTAATCTATCCGCTATGAGATATGTGGCGTATTTACTGTCACACCCCTTTTTCAACTCCAAAAAGATTATTTAAGGTTCGAAAGGGTTTTTATTAAAGTGACAAAATGAAGATAATTTATTTCGAAAAGAACCTTTTACATTCAAAACTCAGAGTCGCCACTTGGCATAATCTGGTGTGCCAAGTCACCGTTGGAAAATCCTTTTCAAAATCATTTGACTCTTTAAACTGGTTTGCGAACAGAGATTCCGGCTAAGGAATTCTGTTGACCGAGGGAAAGGTGTTAGGAACCCCTCGATCCCATAGTTTGACCACGGTCTTTTGGTGGAGCGTATCGACTAATTTTGACACTACGAATGTACAAACCACACAAAACACGTAAAACAATCAAACAAACAAACAAAACAAAACAAAAAACAAATCAAAAGTACAGTGTCCAGTCCAATTTATACAGTCCAAAATAGAAAAATACAAAAATAAATCCTATCTAACCTATACTAATACTAGCTACGCTCCCGTGCTCTACCGGACGCCTCAAGCCTTCCTCACGAACGTCTTCCACGAACATAGTACGTCGGGGCATTCCCCGGTGAATAAATACATTGTGTCTCGGGGCATTCCCCGTCTAAATAAATACATTTGAATTACATACGATAAACTAGAAACCAAACATTCACACACACATTAAACATTCAAAACATTTAATAAACACATCACTCCTAAGTTTTTCCTACCCAAACCGACATTTGCCTATCCATTTCAACATATCATAATTCTATCACATTCCAACAATATTCATGCTCATTACGAATTAAAAAAAACAACAATAAACCAAAGTTAATCTAAATTTAACTTTTTATCAATTTCTCAATAACCAAAGTTAATCTAAATTCAACTTTTTATCAATTTCTCAATTCCATCCCCAAACAACCAATTCCAATTCTCAAACGAGATACCATTTCACCAAATCATAATTAAGCAAACCAACCACGAGTCAAAATAAACACACATTCATCACCAACAAGGACCAAATAACACGCAATATTTAATCCAACACCAAATATAATAAACAATGAAATAAAAAGACAAAAAAGAGTAGAATTGGACCTTAATTTGAAGCTTTCAAACTCAATGTTATTTGAATAAAGAGAGTCCGCACCCGAAAACCTCGAGCTGAACCTTAACACCAAAAATCCAACTCGACAATGAGAAATAATGACCCGTTCACCATCACTTTTCATCGACACTGTTCACGCTATTACTGTTCACCAGCACTGTTTACGCCGAATTTCCATTGTCCAGACCATTTTTCTCTCTCGATTTTTTTTCTCTCGCGCGATTCTCTCTTTCTCTCCCTCAGTTTTTTTTGTTCTTGTGAGAAAGATGATTTGGTGATTGTTGTTATTATGGAGAAGATGATGATGAAAGAATGAGCCTTTCCCTTTTCCTCTTTTAGAATTTTCCTTTTATATTTTTATTTGGTTTTTCTTTTTCTTTATTTATTATCTTATGTGGAAGCATATAATTGGTGGCTTGTGGGAATAAGTATGTGGCATGTGGAAAGATGAGGGTGGCGTGTGAAAAAATGAGTAGGGTGTGTGCCTTTTGCATGTATCCAATGAAAAATGGAAAGTGAGGTGTTGAGGTGGCATAGTGAGGTGACAAAGATGCTATGTATTTAATTATTTTCAATTCTTTTTTTGGAGGAGAAATTATCAATTAAACAAAAGTATGGTAAGGTGAATAAAATAAAAATAAAAATAAAAAAAATGATTAAAATATTTTTGGAAAAGGACAAAATTACGTGTCTACATCATGCCCCCTTTGGATGTAAATACATAGTGTTTTCATACAAAGCAGTAGACAACGAGACAGAATTTTGTCCTGACTGTCCTGACCTTTATTCAAAAGCACGGAGCACAAGAAAGGAGGAAAATCAGATCTTGACTTAGGACATCTTAACTACCTAAGTTATGAGGGAATCGAGTGACAGTTATCTCAAAGGATTTAAAGGAGATGGACTATACCAAGTTGGAGAGTCGAGTGAGGTCCCATCGAGGTTCTGGTCCGCGGATTTGTTATTACATCAAAAATTAAAATTACAAGTTAAAAACATAAATAAAAGTACAAAATCCTATCTACGCAGCTTCTGTTGGACTCTTGACTTGAGTTTCATCACCCTATTCTTCAGGCGGGCTCCAGATTTGAAATTTCTTCAACTTGTTTCTTGATTTTCAATTTCATCACCCTGTTCTCCAGACGGGCTCCTGACTTGCAATTTTCGATCTGTTGACTTTCATTTTCTTCACTTTGTTACTTGACTTTCAACTTCTTCACCTTGTTGCTTGACTTTCAATTTCTTCACCTTGCTGCTTGACTGTCCATTTATTCGCCCTGTGCTTCGAGCGGGTTCCTGAAATCACATCAAAACTAGAAAGAAAATTATCCCGAACAAAGATTATTATAAAGAGATTTCATATGCCAGGAAAGTGAAGTTTCAACAAAAGAATTAAATTTTTCCCCAGTTTATCATCAAAGGACTTTTGCGAAAGTCACATCATTAGAGGAATCAAGGAGAATGACTCGACTATAAGGTGCGTATGATAGGAATCAAAGGAATTGACTAGCCTAAAAGGTACGTCTTCTAGGGGTCAAGGAGAATGACTCGACTAAATGGTACATCTTATAGGAATCAAGGGAGATAACTCGACTAAAAGGTACGTCTTACAAGGAATCAAGAGAAATAACTCAACTAAAAGGTACGTCTTATAGGAATCAAAGGGAATGACTCGACTAAAAGG